>NC_081560.1:53699-54520 GCF_022355385.1 Mustela nigripes | reverse complement strand
AGAAGAGACTGTCTTTTTTCCACTGTATATTTTTTCCTGTTTTGTCGAAGATTAATTGACCATAGAGTTGAGGGTCCACATCTGGGCTCTCTACTCTGTTCCACTGGTCTATGTGTCTGTTTTTATGCCAATACCATGCTGTCTTGGTGATCACAGCTTTGTAATAAAGCTTGAAATCAGGTAACGTGATGCCCCCTGCTTTATTTTTGTTTTTCAACATTTCCTTAGCGATTCGGGGTCTTTTCTGATTCCATACAAATTTTTGGATTATTTGCTCCAGGTCTTTGAAGAGTACCGGTGGAATTTTGATCGGAATGGCATTAAAAGTATAGGTTGCTCTAAGCAGTATAGACATTTTAACAATGTTTATTCTTCTGATCCAAGAGCATGGAATGGTCTTCCATCTTTTTGTGTCTTCTTCAATTTCTTTCATGAGTGTTCTGTAATTTCTCGAGTACAGATCCTTTACCTCTTTGGTTAGGTTTATTCCCAGGTATCTTATGGTTCTTGGTGATATTGTAAATGGAATCGATTCTCTAATTTCCCTTTCTGTATTTTCATTGTTAGTGTGTAAGAAAGCCACTGATTTCTGCACATTGACTTTGTATCCTGCCACGTTGCTGAATTGTTGTATGAGTTCTAGTAGTTTGGGGGTGGAGTCTTTTGGGTTTTTCATATAAAGAATCATGTCATCTGCAAAGGGAGAGAGTTTAACCACATTGAGATATCACCTTACACCAGTTAGAATGGCCCAAATTAACAAAACAGGAAACAGCATGTGTTGGAGAGGATGTGGAGAAAGGGGAACCCTCTTACACTGT
>NC_081560.1:0-53299 GCF_022355385.1 Mustela nigripes | reverse complement strand
AGGAGGACAAGGGGTGTTAGAGAGGAGAAGGGAGTTGGGGTAAATTGGAAGGGGAGGTGAATCATGAGAGACTATGGACTCTGAAAAACAATATGAGGGGTTTGAAGTGGCAGGGGGTGGGAAGTTGGGGTACCAGGTGGTGGGTATTATAGAGGACACGGATTGCATGGAGCACTGGGTGTGGTGCAAAAATAATGAATACTATTTTTCTGAAAATAAATAAATTAATAAAAAGTATGTCTGATAAAGTACTTGTATGTAGACTTTATAAAGAAATCTCAAAAGTCAATACTATGAAGACACAACATCTGATAAAAATATTGGTAAAAGATTTGAACAGACACATTACCACAAAAGGACACTTGCATTAGGAAAATACAATGAAAGTTAGAAAAACCAAAAGATGCCATCACCTAACTACTAGAATACTTAAAATTAAAAAGACTTGGCAAAAGCAAGTATTGAAGAGGATGTGAAGAAGTAGGAACTCTCCTCTATAGCTAACCCTATACTGCTGCTGGGAATGTAAACGAGACAGTCACTTTGAAAAGCAGTTTAGGCATTTTTAAAAATAAATATACACTTACTATTTAACAGAGCACTTGTACTCCAGATGCTTGCAAAGCCTTGTACACAAATGTTTAATAACAGCCTCTTTTATGATAACCGATCCTGGTAACAACTAAAGTGTCTTTCAGTTGGTAAGTGGATAAACAAATCATTGTATGTACATACAGTATTTTATGACAAAGCAATACAAAGGACTGATAAACACAAAAAGGACTCTTAAACACAACAGCATGAATGAATTGTGAAAGAATTATGTTACATGGAGAAGAAAAAGGAACAGACAAAAGACCACATAGTGTATGATTCCAGTTCTATGAAATTCTAGAAAAGTCAAAACTATAGTGACAGAGACAGATCCATGATTGTCTGGGGATACGGTGTTGTATTTGTTCCCCAAATACTTTGGGGAACGTGATGGAAATGTTCTCTATATTGCTAGTGCTTACATTATTCTGTACATTTTTCAAAACTCATTGAATTTCATACTTAAAATGAGTAAATTTTGTCATATCCAAATTTTATAACAATGTAACAAATTGTAAGAGAAAGGAGGGCGTGTGTTGTGATGAACATGGGCTGTTATACACAACGGATGAAATAATTGAACGGTGCATGAAGAACTAATGGGGCGCTGCATGTTGGCTAACTGAACATAATCGTAATAAAAAAGAACATATAGTCATTGCAGGAACTGGGGAGAAACAAATGAAAATAAGTCCACAACAAGACATTTGTAACCATTTGGTGCATTGTCGGGAGCCAGTACAGGAGGCCTACTATAAGAGCTGTAAGGGACTGAATATGACTGGCTGTTCATTTAGGTCCACTCACGCGGGAGGTGCATGAGCACTGCATTCTGATTGGTTAACACTGCCTGCATAAAAACCCATGCGCCCCGGGTTAGAGGGAGGAAGAAAAAAGCGATTAATAAAAAAGGTTCGCCGCTACGTGAGTCTCCGAGTTGTTCTTGCTGGCGAGAGCGACAGTGCATGGTCTTTCAGATTTTTTTCTATGAATAGATACTGAATTTTTGCTTTGTAAATGTTTTGAATATAAAACAGTTTATAAACTGTTCTATTTTCAGGTAATTACACATGTGGAACATCTTCCTGTGTCAATAAATACTTTATATACTACATTTTTATGTTTAGTTTGTTCATGAAAAATTACTTAAATCGCCTATAGTCAAATATTCAGGTGTTTTTTGATTTTCTAATGATGTAAACCATGTTACAGTTTCAAATATTTTAATTTTAGTGCAAAAATTTTGGCCAGAATTGTTTTACAGTTTCATGAGTTTCATAAGAGCTACAAAAAGGTTTTCAGAGGAGTGGCAAAAGTCCATTTTGGTCATGGGCTGACTTAGCGATTTCAAAGTGACCCAAATGAGATTACACAGAACTATCACAGACAATAGAAGATACACTTTTGGGTGACTAAGATTTTAAGTACTTCTATACTCAACCAGGTAGAAGCGACCTATTCAACCCATGCTCGTGAAGGCGAACTGACCAGAGAGAGTCCTGACTCCCAACTGGCCCTTGATTTTCCCAGATCTTACTTAAGATGAAGAGAGTTAAAGTCGGAGTCCTCAGTTCCACCTGTCACAGCTGGAACAGCACGCTGTGCTAGAGGAGTGAGGTTCAGTGGAGAAAGTTCGGGGATTCTGAGTGTTACTCCTCCTAGCTAGTAACAGCCCCTGACATTTTCATGGTGTTGGACTTCACTGAGAATTTTCACATCTATTAAATCATCTGGTACTAACAACCAGCCCATGTAAAATGAGGAAACTGAGGCAAAAAGTGACTGAGCCCCTTGCTCATGGCTAACTAGCTCGTGAGTGACTAAGCTGGGGCAAGAGATACAGGTTTCTGATGTCAGATCTCATGGTCCTCATGGTGTCTGACAGTTTCAGTGTATTATAGCGTCAGATGGGGGCCATGGGCCATCACTCCTTGTGTGGAGAGAATTCATCACGCTTCATTCTGAGGTGGCGTTTGTATGCATCTGCATATGGGGTAAAATCCACACCTTGTACTAATGTTTGTTTTTCTGGTTTTGATATTTACCATAGTACACAGGGATTCTCTGCACTGGACTTGCAACTTGTTAAGAATCTATAGTTATTGCAAAAAAAAAGTACACCCCCTTAAAACAATAACAAGGAAATTTAGAAAAGCAGAGTAAATAGGAAATAATTCTTAAAAAAAAAAAAAAATACGTAGCGTTCTGTACCCTGTTCAGGTGGGGGAAAACTTTGCTCACAGTTCTTAGTGTCACTGAAATTTGTTAAATCTTAAAACAATTCTATTGACATGAAAACACCAATTGATCACTCTTCTGTTCCAGGATGGCCAAATGATTCAAAAGATAATTTCAGAGGTATGTATCTACCTTTTATTCTAATTTAAATTCAATTAGCTGTTCAGGGGTTGGCATGGAGCACCATGTGTTGTCTCATCCAGTCTCATGATAAGGCCAAGAGGTAGGTAACAATCTCACCAACACATTGCAGATGGGGAAACTATTCATTTAAGAAAAAAATTCCATGCCTTCAAAATAGAATTTCTCTGGAAAATACTAGAGAAAACTGGGGCACTCTAGTGATTTCAGTCTAATTTCATTCAGTGTACATATTGTCTTTTATGGCTGTACCTCAGATGATTTCAGTACTGATGGCTCAGGCAAGCAAAGGGTTTATTTTGGTTCCATATCACCCAGCCCTCTGTAGTTGTGTTTACTATATGCTTCGAAACAACCATGCAGTCAGTGGGATGTAGTTCTGTCTTCCCAAGGGAATGATCAATTTCAATTTCAAACTTGCCTTAAAACAGACAAACAGGCATTTAGGTGGCCTTAAATCATTCTGTTCAGCAAATTCCAGGAATTGTGGACTTTCTGGCTGCCAGTCAGAGATAAATTGGAGAGCTGCACATAATTCTGCAGTTCATTCAACTTCTCTGAGAACAGAAATGAAGAACATTTGGACAAGCAACCCAAAGATTCTGAGACGCTGACTGCTGGGTTCCAGACCCTTGGCTGTTCTTTGTTCCTTTCACATGAGAGGAAGTAGCTGGCCCACACAAATGTGGTTCTTGCCGAGCTGCTTTGCCTGTGAAAAGTTGAGGCCAGAACCCATTTATTTCCCCAGACAGTATCTATTAATGCCATGTGTTTCCTTTGTCACCTATGCTCACTCTGCAGGATATCACTTCTCGCATATGCATGATAGCAAATCTGAAGGAAACCTAGAGTGGGTGGCTTGACATACACGCTACATTTACTTACTTTTTTAAAGAAAAGGCAGAGCCCCGGGGCGCGTGGGTGGCACAGTGAATTAAGTGACCAGCTCTTGGTTTCGGCACATATGAGGGTCCTGGGATCGAGCCCTGCATGAGGTTCAGGCTGGCACTCAGGCTTGTAGATGCTCTCTCCTTTTCCCCCTGCCTCTCCTGCTCATGCTCTCTCTCAAAAATAAATAAATAAATAAATATTTTTTAAAAAATGGCAAGGCCAGGTAATGTTTAATACAGACAAGAACCAGGAAAAAGCTTTTTTAAGTGTTCAGTAGACAAATGTCTTCATTGTAGCCCTTTTATTTGATGAGAGGAATTAGTACTTAAACATTAACTGAGCCTCACTTCTGGTATAAAGACCAGGATTTGAGCAATTCAAATTATACTGTAACTTGCCAAAGACTGAGTTTTACTCGAACAGTTGATCGGGGTTGGCAATAAAATGTAAAGTTAAAAACGATGTATGTTCCAGATTTGGCTTACTGCTGTAGACACTGGGAGTTCTTTTTTTTTTTTTTTAATTAGGCTCTGCATCCAGCATGGAGCTCAGAGTGGAGCTTGAACTCGTTACCCTAAGATCAAGACCTGAGGCGAGGTGAAGAGTTGGACACTTAAGTGACTGGACACCCAGGTGCCCCTTACACTGGGAATTCTTAAAGACCTATATATCTGTGCTCCAGCAGTTCTGGTTCAGTGGGTCCTGGCTACAGTCCAAGAAACTATATTTTATGACCCTCCCTAGGTAATTCTGAGGTAGGCAGTCTGTGGACCCACTTCTAGCATCTGTTTTCATTCTGTGGTTAGGTGGATTATTTATCGATGTGGGAACTTCAAGAGAAATAGAGCACGCTGTTCTTTACTTACAGACCTCACAGTGTGCTCTTTCGGGGTTTACACACAAGGAGCGGTGAGTGTGTGATTCGGCTCACACACAGTCTCGTCTGCAAGGGCTTTTCCAGCAATAATCAAACCATCTCTTCTTCAGACTTTTCTACTTGACTTCATAAATATCAAATACCTTCTATTAATTACATCTGTGTTATCTGCTACATATGGATCTGGTACTATGAGGGACAAAAAGATGAACACGTTCCTGAAGGAGTGTGTGAGGATGCGAGCAAGTAACAAAACAGGGTGGTGTGGGCAGGCTGTCGTGGCAGAGGGACACAGCCTGTGGGTGTCCTGGGAAGGAAGCAACCACTTTTGGCCAAGTAAACAGTGCAAGACTTTTTGGTATAGCGTATTCATTTCTCCAGCTATGCTCAGCAACCAAGGAGAGAATGGAAGAGAGCAGAATTTGAGGAAGATGTACATGGAAGAGAGGCAGAGAGAATGAAGGGGTCGCAGGTCCCCCAAGCATTGTTACCCTGAGTTGGAGGCCAGCAAGGACATGGTAATGATCTGGACAGATGAGGGAACAAAATGCCATGATGTAAGGAAGTGAGCAGAAGGTTAGGTTGCTCTGGAAGATGGGTTTCCACAAAGCTGGGGGTGTATATGAGGAATTCATAACTTGCAAGTTGAATGGATGGCAGCTTCTCCAAATGATATCACATGCTTTGGATGAGGTCTTCCTGAGGGATGGGAAAACCCTATTGGTGTATACCTCACAGGTCTGACTAGAAGAGGGATGCATGACTACATATCAGAATGCAAACTTCAGGAGAAGGGATATCCCTTCCTCACGCTATCTTATGGTCCCATTAAAATGGGAAGTCTGAGCAGGAGATGAACCATGAGAGACTGTGGACTCGGAGAAACAAACTGAGGGTTTGGGAGGGGAGGGCAGTGGGGGATTAGGTGAGCCTGGTGGTGGGTATAAAGGAATTGCATGGAGAACTGGCCGTGGTGCATAAACAATGAATCTTGGAACACTGAAAAAATAAAATAAAATAAAATAAAATAAAAGTAGCTTAAGAATTTGAAAGTCAAGAATATTCTCTGATACTTACTATGACTTAGTGGTTTTTAAGTTTTCAGTGGCAGAAGCATCAGTCCAACCCATTCATGCTCGACTTGACTGAAATTCTTGGTGACCCAGACTCCCATTTCTACATTCCCAGTCACTCAGGATGCTCCCAGAGACCATCAGACCAGTAGAGTCTGGAATCTAGACTGAACATGGCTCCTGGGGAAAGGAGTGTCCCCAAGTCTGTCTTCATGACCCACCCCACACCGTCCCACACCACCCTATGCCTCCTCTCCTCCAGAGAGGCTGGGAACAGACTAGTACGGACTTTCGTCCTGGAAATGCACACTTAGCTTCTATTTCAACGCACCCAAATCAACTTGGTGAGCCCGAGGGGCCAGGAAAGTTTCTGTGAATCAGTTGACAGTCAGCAGTCTTGACACTGGCCGACAGCAGCAGATGGCCAGGGCGGTTCTGGGAAGCCAGGCCCTTGCTTTGGAACAGTTGAAATAAATGCTGTCTGTGTGCAAACACACGCAGTTCCCCTCACTTCATCACTGGAGTCTAACTGCCCTTACACTGTCACTCGTCTTCCTGAATCTTTAGTTTTTCTGGAAAAAATAATCAGACTTATAAGAAGGAGGAAAAAAAAGAAAACAGTATGAAAGAAAAGATAAGCCAAAATGAGCAAAATGCTTCCAGTCAAAGGAATGGAAAATGAGACTTGTCAGGAGCCTCTCAAAAATAATGATGACCTTTCTCCCTTTTCTGTTTTTGCTGGCATTTCTTACGTAAATGTTTTTATTGGACACATGAGAGCATTTAAATTCTTTTCCCCATATTGCTATAGCTATCTATTGGGGGATAATGTAAGGGTAATTTTGCCTGCAGGCAGAAGAGAGATTACTACACAAACTGTCAAGCTTTCCGTGACTCTAAAAATTGTTGTTGAGAAAAGCTTCTGAGGAAGATTAATATTTAAATCATTACGTGATCACTTGGAATATAGCCCGCCGTGTGATTAGAGTCAATAGAATTTGCTAGGTTTATCTTGTCTGAAGGCATAACCAGCACCACAGTCTTCTGCTCCAGGGGCTTGGTGCTGCTCTACGTTAAAGGGATAGACAGGAATTGTGGAGAGACTGTGTTTTCACTTGATTCAAACACAGAGAGGGTTCCAAATATGAAAATGAACTAAATAAGAATTAGCTTGACCTCTTTCTGTAAAAAAAGATGGATAAATTTGTGAATTTAAAAATGAGTCCTCTAAAATAAATTACTGAAGACTCTCATATTTATCGTATGTCTGCACGGCAAGTCTAGAACCGAATCTGTTCTCTATGACACACAAACTTAACATAGAGAAGAGTCATTAATGAGAGGAATAAAATCATGTCAGATTTCTCAAATAAATAGTTTTGATGCAAACCACCCATCCAGTTTTCTTCACTGAAACCACTGACAGCCACCCATTTGCCCAATATTATTCATTTTCTTTGGAAAATGATCACTTTTCTCATTGTGTGGGGTTTCTTCAATTTTTAAAAATTGGATTGTAGATATTTTTTCCATTGCAAGGTTGTAGGCAGGTATTGGGATGTGCACAATTATGTTCCTGCTGTAAGTGTGTGAGTACAACATATATATCTGAATAAAGCAATTGTAAATAAATGATCAGAGATTTAAATCAGATTGAATTTAAAACCCAAATGGGGGGGTGCCTGTGTGACTCTGTTGGTTACGCCACCAACTCCTGGTTTTGGCTCAGGTCATGATCTTGGGATCCTGGGATCTCGCACCAAGCTCGGCTCCACGCTCAGCAAGGAGTCTGCTTCTCTGCCTCTCCCTCTCCTTCTGCCCCTCCCCCGACTTACATGCTCTCTAAAATAAATGAATACATTTTTTTAAATTAAAAAATAAAACCAAAACAGGTATAAACAACATTATTTCTATAAACTTAGAACTGAAATAATTGGTTTTACGTAATGTCATATTTAATTCACTTTTTGGAGCTAGAAAGAATTAGGTTAAATCTCAGTTTTTTAAGTTAATATTGCTGTATGATGCTGGGCAAGTTAGTCAGTCTCTCTTAGTCTTGGTTCTTTATACAAAGAAATAATAATATGATACAAAGAAATTATAATATGGTTTTACAAAGAAATGATAATATGGTTGTTGAGAGAATAAATTTAAAAATTTTATGCATAGCACAATATACTCAATAAATGGCTCCTAGAAATATTTTCTGAAAGATTTATTTATTCATTTGAGAGAGAGAAAGAGAGAGTGAACGTGAGTCAGGAGAGGGACAGAGGGAGAGGGAAAATTTCAAGTGGACTCCTGAGCTTGGAGCCCTGTTGCTTTTAGCTGAGGACAAAATAAAAATACATAGTGTAACCAATTACTGCATGTCAGAATTGAAACTATATATCTAGTTTTTCAAAACAAACCTCACCAGGCTGACTTTTCATTTGATTCAAATCCCTGAGCCAGCTCCATTTCTCAGCAGAGCTCAGGGACCAGGAGGAGACAACTTCGTGTGTCTGGGACTCACAGGGCCTCCTCCTCCTGTCTCCCCTCCAAATCCTCCCATTCGTTGCCTTTTCCACATCTGCCCCCTTTTTAACACGTTGATCACTTTATCTGTAAAAAAATTCTGTCCTTTTTCAGAAGTCAAATTTATGAACGCCCAGGGCATCTATAGAGTCTTCCTTTTTAGTTTTCTGGTGTGGAGCCAGGTGTCTGTCAGAATATCTAAGATTCATGGGGTTCCCGGGTGGCTCAGTGGGTTAAGACTCTGCCTTCAGCTCAGGTCACAACCCCGGAGCCCCAGGATCGAGTCCCAGGATTGAGTCCTGCATCGGGCTGCCAGCTCCATGGGGAGTCTGCTTCTCCCTCTGACCTTCTCCCCTCTCATGTTCTTTCTCTCAAATAAATAAATAAAATCTTAAAAAAGAGTAAACATTCAATAAAAGAAAATTAATAATATCAGATTTATTCCATGACTATAACACAAACTGAAAGTTGGTAACAAAAGATATTTTGGGTTTTCCTTAGTTTGCTTTTCCAGTTGTTAGGTAACCCTATCACACTAACCACATGTTACCAGTCAGTTAGCACCCCTCGTAACTTTATTTGTCATAGTATTATTATGACACTACTTGCTTAGAAATAATTAAGAAAAAAATGTCAGGCAATTTTGTATTTGAAACGGTTTGTAAAGCATCTCCAAATCCTCATGTGTGTTTTATGTTTTTATCATATATGTGTGTGTGTGTGTGTGTGTGTGTTTATGTGTGTATATATAGTGTTATGTAATTCATCATAAAATACATTATTAGATTTTGATGCAGTGTTCCAAAATTCATTGTTTATGTACCACACCCAGTGCTCCATGCAATCCATGCCCTCAGCCACCAGGATCATCCATCCCCCACCTCCCTCTCCTCCAAAACCCTCAGTTTGTTTCTCAGAGTCCATAGTCTCTTAGGTTCATCTCCTCCTTCAATGTCCCCCGACTCACTTCTCCTCCCCATCTCCCCATGTCCTCCGTGCTATTCCTTATGCTCCACAAGTAAACGAAACCATATGATGATTGACTCTCTCTGCTTATTTCACTCAGGATAATCTCCTCTACTCTAGTGAAAAGAAGGGCCATATGTGCCTCATGTTATTTTAGCAGCTTAATCATCTCTACAGTAGGATATCAGCAGCCACCAAGAAATTATCAGGGTGGCAAACCTAAATTCAGATGCTGTCTGCCTGCGAGGGAAGGTAGACTCAACTACAGGTTATTTGCCCACCTACGAATTCTGTCATTGCCCACCTTGAATACAAGGCGCTTCCAAAAGATCCGGGGCCTTGGAGAGGGTTCACCCATGGCTAGAGAAGTATTTCTTGCTAGCAAGACTTTTTTTTCAGTCACCATGGAGCTGCCAATGCCACTCGAATTCTTGCAAAGAGTGTGTCCCATAAGACTTTGGTCTTTCTAGATCTGCCATGAAACCCATAGAATCTTGTCATTTTTTTACTAAGAGAATGCAAACAATTTATATAAAATTGAGAAATCTATTATACACTGAAAGTCTCCTCACCATTCAGTAGTGAAATGCACAAAATATTTCCAATTCAGTTACCCTCATTCACCCCCATTAAGTTGGCTGAATGGCAGGTCAGTTGGACCTAAATAGCCATTGATCAGCTACCCAACAGGCACTTAACAGTGTTTTTGTGAGTGTGGAAGCTATGACTTTGAAAATTATTGTCAGAGTTTTTAGTATTCTATAAAAAAAGTGTGTGTGTGTGTGCGTGTGCGTGTGTGTGTGCGCGTGTGTGTGTGCGCGCGTGTGTGTGTGTGTGCGTGCGCGTGTGTAGAGAGAGAGAGAGAAGAGGGGGGAGTACAGGGAGCTCTTTGTAGACAAATAAGAAAGGCCAGTTTATAGAATAATCACCTACAATTTAGTAATTTGGTTCTAGTTCCACTGTGGTGGGATAAACCCAGTACAGCCTATCCCTGTCCCTGATTACAATCAGACTTGGGCAAATTAAAGTAAACCTGTAGATTCTGAAAAAAAAAAAAAAAGAAAAAGGGAGATTGTGAAGGCAGTCACAACTTGGAGAGCTAACCTACATGGTGATTGGTTTCCCCCCTCTTTTTTTGGGGGGGGGGAATCAGCCTCCAGTCATTTGACTGGTGGCTAAAAATCCAAAAGGATCAATGAAAGGGGCCCCTTAAGAAAGGGTCCCAAGTGTATAGGGAAATGACAGGGCAAGAGGGCCAGGGAAGGTCTTCTCCAATCTACAAATCCACGCAAGTCTCAACCTAATTCCTGAACTATGCATGCACAGGAGAGATCCAGGCAAATAAGACAGAAATTTTGAGTACAGAACTGACATTTGGACCCCCCTACAATAAATCTTAGCTGAACCCCTAAGTCATGCATAGATCAAACACAAAAGACCTGAAGTGATACTTCATAAAAGGAGATAAGCAAATGACAAAAACATTTATGAAAAGATGCTCAACATCATTAGTCATCAAGGAAATGCAAATGAAACTACACTGAGATACTACCCACACATACTTCAAATTGGCTAAAATTAAAAAGGCTGATGATATTGAGTATTGGTGAAAATATGGAGCAACTGGAACTCTCCTATACTGTTCATGGCAATGGAAAAAGGCACAACCATTTTGGAAAACAGTTTGGTAGTTTCTTTAAAAGTTAACATACTCCTACCAAACAGCCTAGTTATTCCACTCCTTGATGGTCAACCTAAAGAAATGCAAATACATGACCACATGAAGACTTACATATGTTGGTAGCAGGGATTTTGTTTATTGCTTTTCCGTAATGGGCCCAAACTGGGAGCAATTGAAATGTCCATAATCAGAGGAGTGGAAAAGCAAATTGTGGTGCTACCAACCAATAGGAAAGGATGAATAACTGAAGCACCTCCACACAGTCACACGGTCACACAGCCACACAGCAGCACCTTCACACAGTCACACTGTCATAATTCCACATACTCACACTGTCACGCTGTCACACCCTCCGCAGTCACACCTCCACAGTCCCATGGTCACAGTCCCACACCATCACACTGTCACACTGCCACACCCCTACGTAGTCACACGACACACTACCACACCGTCACACTGTGACATAGTCACACCGCCATATAACCACATTCTCACATTGCCATACTGTCACACTGCCATGCTAGGACAGCAGTCACAGATAACCTGTAAATGGGAGAGTGTAACTGTCCCAGGACATGTTTATTTCTGTATCAGGAGTTGGCCAGGTTTGGGCTGTGAGAATAGTTGGCCAACCCCTGATCTAGGTGACCATTACTAAGACTACACTTTTTACCTGGCCCTGCTTTTTGATAAGTTCATGTCATCCATGCATTACCTGAAGAATGAACCATGTTTCATATTTCTTTGCCATCTCCCTCAAGTTGACACTGAGTTGGGCACATGATGTCTGTTTTAAAAACACTGTTAAGTGCCTGTGAAGAAAGGATGTCCAGGGTTAGCATCGAGCCCCTGTGAGTCCAAGCTGATAAAAATGTTGTGTGATGGGGAATCATACTTTAAAATTGATAAGCAGTATTTCAAGTTTCTTGAAATCTCAAGAATTAGAATTTTCGAGGAGTAATCCTGTGCTTTGGTGTGTTTTATTTCTTAAATTCCATATAGGAATAAAACCATATGTTAATTGTCTTTCTTTTACTTATTTCAATTAGCATAATGCCCTCCAGCTCCATCCACATTATTGATGGCTGAGTAATATTCCATTGTATATTTGCACACCACATCTTTATCCATTCATCTGTTGATGGACATCTGGGCTTTTTCCATAGTTTGGCTATTGTGGACTTTGCTTCCATGCTCACAGATTGGAAGAACAAATATTGTTAAGATGTCTATGCTTCCCAGAGCAAGCTACACATTCAGTGCAATCCCTATCAAAATATCATCAACTTTTTTCAAGAGCTGGAACAAATAATCCTAAAATTTGTTTGGAACCAAGAAAGACTCCAAATAGCCAGAGGAATGTTGAAAAAGAAAACCAAAACTTGTGGCATCACTATTCCAGACTTCAAGCTCTATTACAAAGCTGTGATCACCAAGACTGCATGGTACTGGCACAGAAACAAACACATAGACCAAGGGAACAGAATAGAGAGACCAGAAATGGACCTTCAACTCTATGGTCAACTGATCTTTGACAAAGCAGGAAGGAACATCAATGGAAAAAAGATAATCTCTTCAACAAATGGTGTTGGGAAAACTAGGCAGCCACATGCAGAAGAATGCTGAGTGAAATAAGTCAAAGAGAGAGCCAATTATCCTATGGTTTCACTTACTTGTGGAGCTTAACAAATAGCATGGAGGACATAGGGAGATGGAGAGCAGAAGAGAGTTGGGGGAATTGGAGGGGGATATGAACCATGAGAGACTGTGGACTCTGAGAAACAAACTGAGAGCTTTGGAGGGGAGGAGTGTGGGGGGGTTGGAGGGCCTGGTGGTGGGTATTAAGGAGGGCACGGATTGCATGGAGCCCTGGGTGTGGGGTATAAACAATGAATCTTGGAACACTGGAAAAATAAAATAAAATTTAAAAATATGGCTATTAAAAACATGAGCGGTAATGTTTCCTTCTTCTTCTTCTTCCTTTTTTTTGTGATAAAAGGAGAAAATATTTGAGAAAATAATATCCAGCACGGTTTAACAGTTGAGTGAACCTCTCACTTATGGTATAACTTTTTTGCAGAACAGTTTGTTAAAGCATAGCAAATGCCTGGCGAAAAAAGGCATAGACTCTTTAATCTGGACTCATTATTTATAAGTATATATCTTAAGGAAATAATTAAGGAAAGTTAGTTTAAATAATAATATTATACAACTGCAAATGACATTATACAAGTGTGCATGTTAATACGGACAGACTGTGGAGTCTAATCCAGTGGGTTGGTCTACATAAGTCACCCTCCTGAGTCCGTTTACGTCATTAACAATGGAAGTGGGAAGCTACAGTGTATTGTCCAAATGTCCTTATAGCAAGGGTTCCATGTATGACCTACATCTTGCCAAGAAGGTCCACCTGTGCAAACTGGATCTGGAGGGGAGTTATGGGAAGGTATACACTGAAATGTCAGTGGTGACTTTCTCCTGGTGGAAGTCTCAGGTATATATGTTTTTTCCCACTCATCTCATTTGGGTTTTCTAATCACTCATTTGGATTTATAATTTTTCTTCCACAAATAGGTGTTAGGTGTTAATAAAAATAAAAAAGTGTCCAAGCACTAGAACGAGACCCATAAGGTTATGGTCCTAGCTCGGCACTAATATGGTGAGAAGACTGAGGTAAATTTGTCCCTCACCACAGTTCACCCTGGCTTCCTCTGCAGGTCACAGCATGGACCACATCAACTCCGTTCCAGTGACAGGACACTTGTAATCCACTGCAATTCATGACACACAATGTAATCCACTGTACTCCTTGTGTCATATAATCTGCAATCCCTATGTGTGTGTGGTGGATGCCAGAGACCCCCAGTGCAGCAGGGAGAGAACTCTCTGGGGGTCTTCTCTGCTAGAATGTTGCTGGGATTTGGTAAGGAAGTGCAAACTGGAGGTGTGAGGAGCTGTGTCCACAGCCTTTAACCATCTACGCAAGTCCAGAGTTCTTAGCTGGACTTTCTCTTCTATCTTAAAAAATGGAGTCTGGCTTTCAAGCAGAGGAGAGAGAGTTAGGCCATGCTCAGGACAGGAAGACACCAGCTGCTTCAGCAGACTCTCAGACCACCAGGGTGTCTGTCCAACAGCCTTCCACTCAGGAAGGCACATGCTGTAAGCTCTCTCTAGAGGCACCTAACCCACATGGGCCTGTGTGGTGTGTGTGTGTGTTTAAGTGGTGTGTGTGTGTGTGTGTGTGTGTGTGTGTGTGTGTGTGTGTGTTTGTATGCACTCCCACTCTTCATTTGAGAAATTGTTTCCGACACTAAACTGTCATCAGAAAGCTGGCCAGAGATTCCATTAGCAACCTCAACACTAGAACATGCCATCCTCAAGAGGGTCTTTCTGGTGCTTCACAATTTTCTCAAAATATCCGCTCTCCTTTTTGGAAAATGATGAAACATGGAAGTGACTCGTCATTGTGAGAACTGGATTCTTAAAAATAATAGTATTTGAGTTGTTCAATGGCTTGTCTATATCTAAAAATGTACCAAGGGCTATACCTAATAATTTTTTCAGTGTTCATAACAAAATTTGAAGTAAGTAGTGTTATTACATCTCTTTTCCAGATGAGAAATGCCTTGCCCAAGGTCAGTGAGTTACTGAATACTGGAGCCAGATTCACCTCAGGTCTGGAACAAACACTTCCCATCATGACCCTGCTCAGGCAGGAGGTAAAGGACACCTCACAGGGACCCACTTGTTCCTTGTAAAGTTATCTTTTCCCACCAAGACACAGACAGCCCTTCTTCCAAGTGCTTCTGACACCTTCTGCAAGCAGCTCCAAGTAGAACTAAGTGCCTAGTTCCTTCCTGGGAGAGATGGGAGCAGGCTCCACCAGGCCTTGCTGGCTCATCTGCCATCCATCCACAGGTCACCCAGGTTTTACCCCTTTGGCTCTCTGTAACCCTAATCTGATAGGCTTCCAAGCCCCCAACATGCTGAGTGATCTGGCTTTGCTTCTGACCACAACACTTCTTGTTCTCTGACTTGCATGGATCCTTCTGCATGGCATACGTGTTCTTCCAAGACCTCAAAGTCACACTTTGCTACTCTCCTCACGACTCTGCCACAGCCTCTCCTATTGTCACATATAGGCAACGCCTTTTGTAATTTCACAAATAAAACATGAGCAATCAGACTAGAACCATATTCTCCAACCCCAAATCTGTCAACCTGCCTCTACCTATACCCATGTGGTTGGCCTTTGTCCTGTCTGTTGGATAAACTCAGGGTCCCATCGGAGGCCACAAGTCCCACCACCAACCACCTCTTTAAAGAATGGTCCCTACTCCCTCCCATGTCTTCTAATCACTGACTTTTTTCTTCTTCTTTTTTTTTCTTTACCTGGGTGCTCAAGCCAAAAATACTTCCCCAAATAAGGAACATGTATTTCCTGTTCGGTCCCCATCAGATTCTGGAGGCTGAGACTTTAGAACTGATCCGCCCCTGATGACTTCTCAGCAGCTCCTGCTCCCTCTGTAATCACACCTGCTGAGCCTCAGCCTCAACTGTGGAGAAGCCTCCCAACTGCCCTCCCTGCCCACCTTCGCTCCAGTCCCAGCCCTACCCAGCTCCCAGGGCCACCTTTCTCAGACAGGGGTCAGATCCTATTCTCCCCTACCTAGGCCTCTAGTAGGTTCCCATTACATTTAGAATAAAAGCTGAACTATTCACCAAAGCTCACCCCCCAGCCTCCTCTCCTTCCTCTCTCTGCTTTGCTCACAGATGTGCTTGCTCCTACCCCAGGGCCATGACACATGCTGTGTTCTCTACCTGAAAACTTTCCCCTAAGACCTTCACACAGGTCACTGTCATCATTCATTCCCCTCAGAGGTCTCAGCATAACCCTCCCTGACCACCCAACTTCTTTCTCTGGCCTACCCCCTTACTTCACAGCACTTATTCCTATCTGAAACTCCATTGTTTATCTGCGTCTCTACTACAATAAGACCTCCATAGACTGGGACCAAGTGTATCTTGTCCACCATTGTATCTTTAGTGTGCACACAGTAGGTACTCAATAGATGTTTGTCTGAATTAATTAATCTGAGTCCAAAGCCATGTTCTTCAGCACTGCACTTCACTTTTGATGTGGGTAACCCTAGAAGAGGATGGACATTTCCAAAGAGAAGCCCATGTACACTGGGCAGTATTGACATGCTAGGCTTCTCTGCTCACTGTTAGCTATTTTTTTTCCATCAAGAGACAAGGCCAAATTTTAAAATAAAAAAAGGTATTTACAGGTTGCTTATCCTGGAAGTTGCTCAGCTTAGAATAATTTTCTTTCTCTTTGAAACTCATACAGCTGATTTTGCAGCTAATGAAGGGTTTTGAAAGTAAGTTATTATCCTGGCATTGGTACTTCCATTTTTTAAGTAAAAATATTTATAGCTTACATTTTCCAATACATTTTGAATTAGAAACCCAACAAAAGACAACAAATTAGAATTCATACATCTACCAGGTTCTTTAACATTCTCCCAGTGTTAGAACATGAAGTGTCTAACCCTAAAACATTGTGCCAAGGGAGGGATCCTCCAAGGTAACAGGCTCCTGGGACTTTGTTTACAAAGCCCAGCATCATTTCTGGGCCTGGTTGAAATAAATCTTAAATATTTTCTCTTCATTATTTAAGGACATTAAAATATTGTTCTGAGTTCTTTGAAAGAAAATAAAAGACTTGTAATCATTATGCAAAAAGAATTTGTTTAACATTGACATAGTCTGTCTCTTCATAAGTGAATTTTCCAAAAAGCTAAAGCATATTTTTACTTATTATATACCTGTAGGTCTTCTGAATCAGAGAATACTGACCACACTTTGGACTTTTCCTTATGACTCATGTGGTAATGAATATTCAATGTTGTACTGAACTAGTGAAAATAATACCAATCTTCATGGGTCTGAGAGGCTTGAATGAAATAATCCAGAAGAGGGGTGTTGTCCTTACAAGGACCATATGAGGAGTTAAAGTGGCTGTGATTCCCGCCCATTTGATATGCGATTTGTTACAAATGGCTAAGACACACATGAAAAAGTGCTCAACATCACTAGCCATCAGGGAAATACAAATCAAAACCACAATGAGATACCACCTCACACCTGTCAGAATGGCAAAAACTAACGAAACAGCAAACAACAAATGTTGGGGAGGATGATGTGAAGAAAGGGGAGCTCTCTTACACTGTTGGTGGGAATGCAAGTTGGGTCAGCCACTCTGGAAAACAGTATGGAGGTTTCTTAAGACGTTAAGAATAGAGCTACCCTATGACCCAGCAATTGCAATACTGGGTTTTTATCCCAAAGATACAGACATAGTGAAAAGAAGGGACACCTGTACCTCAATGTTCATAACAGCAATGTCCACAATAGCTAAACTGCGGAAGGAGCTGAGATGCCCTTCAACAGATGAATGGATCAAGAAGATGTGGTCCATATATACAATGGAGTATTACTTAGCCATCAGAAAGGATGAACACCCAACTTTTGCATCCACATGGATGGGACTAGAGGAGATTGTGCTGAGTGAAATAAGTCAAGCAGAGAAAGACAATGACATATGGTTTCACTCATAGGTGGAACATAAGCAAGAGCATGGAGGACCACAGGGGAAGGGAGGGATATCTGAAGGGGGAGAAATCAGAGAGGGAGATGAACCTTGACCGACTATGGACACCGGGAAACAAACTGAGGGTTTCAGAGGGGAGGTGAGTGGGGGGAGGGGGTAGCAGTGTGATGGGTATTGAGGAGGGCACGTGTTGTGATGAGCACTGAGTGTTATACTTAATGAATCACTGAACACTACATCAAAAGCTAATTATGTACTACACAGTGGCTAACTGAATGTAAAAAAAAAAAGAACGAAATGCAATTTGTTGTCTGCCTGTTTTTCTTCTTCCTGGCTACTGTTGGGGTTTAGATTAGAAATCAAAGGATTTAGACTTGAATTCCAAGTGTGCCACTACTTTCACCTTCAAGTTATGTCATACCTCTCTGCGCCTCAATTTTCTTATTTGTATGATGAGTGTACAAGGTTTTCAGTTTTCCTTTATCAACTGTAACAGCTGTTGTGTTCACACATTGCACATTGGCACACCTAAACTCTTCTCATGTGTCACCTGAGCAATGACTACCTTCACCTAACAGCCACATTCTTGGGGGAAAGGAGAAGGTTGTGTGCATGAGAAAATTAACTGTCTTGGATTTTTTTCAGGCTGCTATAACAGAATACCACAGACTGAATGGTTTACACCACAAATACTTATTTCTCATGGTTCTGGAGGATGAGGGGCCCAAGATAAAGATGTCAACAGATTGGATGTTTGGTAAGACCCAGTTCCTAGTTCCTAGTTATTAGTACCTAGACAGCCTTCTTCTGACTGTGTCCTCACTCACTGCAGGGGCAAGAGCACTCTCTGGGGCCTCATTTAAAAGGTACTAGTCCCCCAATAATGGGTCCGTTAGTAAAGGAGCGAGACTGATACAAAGCGAAGGTCAAGCAAAGCTTTATTTTATGCCAAGCATCAAGACTCAAACCGAATGTTCGGGGCCACACCTCTTACAGAGAGGGCGACCCTAGGCACTTCAGGGGGGTGAGGGGAGACTTTTCTTCTCATTGCACTGAAGCCATTGCAGAGCTGTGCTGGATTGAGCTGACCCTCAACACACTACATTGATCTTAAAAAAAAAAAAAAAAAAGAGTCAGTTATCTTACCAGCAAAATTCATTTATTTGGGAATAGCAAAGGAATTGCAATTTTTGACAAGCAAACTATGCCAAAATATAGGCAAGACCAGAGAATGGAGGAGAGGGGCTAGCTTTTATAGGAGAACAGGGGTGGCTGGGAAGGAATGGGAAGGAATGTTCTGCTGAGTTCTCATGGGCTGAGCTGTCTCCGGGTGAGGAAAAATTCTTCCTTCTCCTTCTGGGGTAGAAAAGCAATGTAAGGTATGGCCATGCATGAGCGCTCACCCTCCAGGGCTTCCTGACTCCATTTTTAATGAGGTTTCCTTTATTTATTTTCATAGCCATAACCTGTCCCTTAGGAGGTGCCTAGAGTCTGGTATCATGAGTGGGGGTGGGGGGCGCCGGCAGAAGGGAGTGATGGAGGCACACCCGGCAAGGACACCACTGCCCATGGTGACCTAATGATGAAGTGGCTCTGGGTTATCATGACTTCCAGTATAGAGGACTGAGACTTTGGTGGGGGAAAGGACTGGAGGGTCACTTCAATGACCCACCAAATATTTGTGTTCCCTCAAATCCACACATAGAACCTTAATCCCAAGGTGATGGTATTTGAAGGTGGAGCCTTTGGAAGATTAGGTCATGAGTGTGGAGCCCTCATGAATAGTACTGTAAGGGCCTATTTAGCCAGGGGGGTCCCACCCTGGTTGAACTTCCATTTTGTTGTTTATGCAGTTAAACTTAAATTGACTCTGCCACCCCCCCAGGGGAACTTACTTAAGAACAAGTCCCAGAAACCAGTCCCAGGTAACAAAGTCCAAATACAAGGGTGGGTCAGGCCAGGTGGAGGTATCCAATCAGTGGGGGTGCATACTGTCTCCTAGCTACCAAGGAGTATGGGCCCCACACTTTGGGCACCTTTTGGGTGCCAATTCTGACCAAGGTGATAGGCTGGTTCAAATGTCTACTAGGGTAAATTGTAATTCAGTTGGTCACCTAGCATGACTGTGCAGCTTTCTCTGTGTGTTACTACTTCATTGGGCACCTGTGCATGGCCAGGCCCAACCACATGGCCTTTGCTCTATAAAAGCTAGTCTGTGATTTGCTGTGGGGCCCGGATGATGGCAATGGTGGTGGTGCCAACAGCAGAAGGCACTCAGGTCCCTTAACAAATTACGTAACAAATTATGTAACAAATTACAACCAGTTGGGTGCCTGAAAGCAACAGGAATTCACTTCGGTCACAGTCCAAGGCAAAACCCAAGCTCAAGGTACTGTCGGAACCCCTAGAGGTTCCAGGGGAGGCCCTCCCTGGCCTGTGGAAGCATAACTGCATTCCCCCTGTGTCTTCATGTGGTCTCTGCTCCCAGTGTATCTGGGAGCTGGCCTCTCCTTATAAGGACACTGGTGATTGGATCAATTGGATTAACCCAGTATGGCTTCATCTTAACTTGCATCCTAATTGCATCTGGAAAGAGCCTGTTTTTGAATCAGGTCACATTCACAGATTCCAGGTAGATCTGAATTTTGGGAGGACACTGTTAAATCCAGTACAGTAATAAACAAGCATAAGAAATAATGGGCGATATTATTTCAGCTCTGAATTTAAAGAATTCGGGTGAAGTCAAACCTACCATAGAAGTCCGCTCCCCTATACACCCACTTTCTTAAAAGCATGAGATTATAGAATAAGATATTTATTCTTTTGGGTTAAGGCATTGAATGTTGATGAAATGCAAAGTTAACTAACTTTTTAGTGTAATTGTATGATGACATGCTTCCCATTGGTACAGCCACTGAAGCAAGTCTTAATGGAGGGGAAGAGCTTAACTATCAGGTTCGCTAAGAGGGAAAACCTGGGGAGTAGCAGGAGGAGCTTAGATCCTGGGGAAACAGAGACTAAAGGGGACAGTCAAGTCCATAGGAAAACACTGCCAACTTTAGAGTTTTGCATAAGATGGACCCAGTGAGAGGAGTTTAAAAACTTACCCAGACAGAAGAGGTTGGAGGTCCAGCAGCCACACTTCGTCTAACTCTCAAAACATCTGGAAGAGCGGTCATTCCCAGGAGGAGCACATTTTCCCTGTGACCTGCGGCAGCAGGACAGTCTGTGGGGACAGGAGCACCTCCCTTGTGCTCCCCCTCTTCATTGCTACAAGGACATACAAGGCCATGGCGACACTGAGACAAACATGGTGGTGCCTGTCAAAACCACTTACTGAGAATTTGTTAGGTGCTCAACAATGTGCTGGGCACTGTATGCACATTAATTATCTCATCTACTCTAATCCCCTCAACAACCTTATGAAGTTGATCCATAATTATTTTCTTATTTTATAGATAAAGAAGCTGAAGTTGAAAGGAGTTATTTGTCTGAAATTAGTGTGTAGTGACAGAGTTAGGATCTGAGTCTGTCCTTCCTAAAAGTTGATGATCTTACATATGGGAGATCAGAGAAAATTGAAATACTGTGTAATGAAAACTCCTTTTTCACTCCATTATTTTCTTCCGGCTTACCAGAAGTCTTATGATTGAAATGTTAGGACTATCTTGACCTCCTTACAAATTACCAACTGGATAGATGAAGGTCAGGTTCCAGGTGGTCCCAAGGTCCCTCTGACCCTGTGGTTGTTATGAACTTCCCTAAATTACCACTATCCTTCCATCTCTCCCTTCAAAGAAAAAAAAAATCTTCATGATATGTTTAAATCATTGACTCATGATAGTGTAGGCTATTTTCTCCCAATTGACTTTGCCTTTGATGGTTATGTACAGAAAAATTAGGTAAAACCCAGACCAGGAGACCAGCCACCAATAATGACATCTTAAATTTGAATAACATTTACATAATTTTAAATGTACTGTAAAAAACACATGTGTATACACAATCCGATTTCCTACCTCTGGGTGGTATAAATGAAAACTTGCGACATGATCGGAAACGGTTGCAACTGGAAAGCTCAATCACACTATTGCTCCTCCATACAATATTATTCTAGAAGCTGTAGGGATAAGTAATGATGCAGCATGTGTAGCCCTTTCCCTCCTGCAGCTTATGATCTTATTGATAACTACATGCAGAAGACATCAAGAAAGCAATAATTAACAAATGAGCACTATGGTCAGGTCTGTGGGGATTGTCCTAGGCTGAGCTCCCCAGAAGCAGAGCCTGAGAGAAAGCGTGGCTTGCAAGCTTTGTATTTGGAATAGTTCCCAGGAAACCTCCATGGGGGAATGGCAAAGTGAGAAGTGGAAGGGAAAATGGATGGGAAAAAAGGGGAGGAAATAAAGTAAACCAATCTGTGCTCAACTGGGGCTCAATTTTCCAGGGGGTGCTCTGGGAGGTGGTATGGTGCGTGCTCCCAGGTACCCCAGACCAGGTGCCCCAGCTGGAGCCTTTACTTCCAGCTCATGTCATTACAGGCACAGGGCTGCTCCCAGGGTTGGCAAGTGGATTCCAGAAGCTGAACAAGTTCTCCAGAGGAACAGGCCACAGGTCTTTGCAACTGGAAGCCACTGAGGACACATGGAGGTGACAATTACCATGGGACATGGCCCATACTTACAGCATCTACCATCAGGGTCCTTCTGGATGAAGAAAACCATCTTAGAAAGTGGTCATCTGGGAGGGCTCCGTGGGAGTCACATCTGGAAACATAGTTCAGATTGCAGGCAGGAAGGAGGGGGACAAAAGCGGGCAACGGCGCGGTGACCGAGAGACAGTCGGCAGGAAGGCAGTGACTGAAGGTGCACTGTGGAAGCTAGAAGGGGCTGAGGCTAGATGCTGCAGGGACCGGAGTTTATACATGCTTTTAAGGGAGTTACAAACTAAAATCGTGCTCTCGGCTCTTGTATTAGAACTGCCAAACCGTCACTGTACCTTCTACTAGGAGAGGCTGTTTCCTTTATGCAGGGTTATTTCAGAGCTCTGAATCGCTTTCCAAACCCTCTAGACTTGAGAGGCAGGTGATGGGCCTTTTGCTACTGTGTACTTTATTTTAGAGGCATTAGGCTGGAAGTTTGAGCCATACATATATATATATTTTAATTCAGGTCTGCTTTCTAGTGAAAGATGTGTGTCTGAGAATTCAGAAGCAATGAGAATTGTACAATTGAGAATTTATTTTTCATCCACGGTAGTGGCCATCTAAAACCCTCCAGACCTGTCCTCTCTGGTCTTAGCCTCTGCTGCACATCCCTCAATAAAGGCCATGACCTCAACCACCAAGTGTGCTTATTCTCTCTGCATTATCTTGTGTTTTTGCAATATTTTCTTTTTCCCTTACAGAAAATGGGATTGACTGTAGGGAGCTGTTATTTTCCAGAATATTGTAGGTTTTGTTCAGAATCCAAGTGTCCCAGTGTCCAAACCAGGAGAAAAGACCCCTTTTCTTATTGTTAGGATGGATCTGTTGAATAGCCAGCTCAAATCACCAAACTGATTATGTCTCTGATATCCATCTGTTTGGCTTGCTCTTCCCAGAGACTGAAGTTCTCCAGCTCCCAGTACACCCCAGGGCTCAGGGCTCAGTGATCAGTAGGCACTCGGCCCAGGGCCCAGGCTCCAGCTGAACACATTTGAGCCAGGACCAGGTTCTGGGACCCTTGCTTTCCTACGCCACCTCCTGTGACTTCAACGGAGGTACCAAGCATGACTGTTAGTCCCAGTAAAGGGGAGGAGTTCCCGTGGGAGGGCAGAGGTAAAGATAGGGGTCTTTGGATACAGATCCTGAACCAAGGGCACCAGTGGAATGCTTATGCAGGGAAAATTATGGGAAAAGCCCTTACAAGAGTGAGGGGAACAGAAAGGGAAGGAACAAGGCAGGATGAAAGGTCAGAGAAGCTTTTGACCCCTGCCCAGAGCGTGGGAGGGTCAACTGGGCTTAAAGTTGGTCCCGGCTCTGGACAAAGGAAATGGGCTTTTGTTCCCTGTCAGCAGGTAGTGGTTGGCTTAGGGTAGAGGTGAGGTCTAGACTCCAAGGAAAGGATTTTTTCTTTTGGGTAAGACAACAGCACATCCAGGGGCAATCCTAAGTGTCCAGCAACAAGCCCTCAGAGTCAAGCTTTCAGATGAGACCACAGCCCTGGTCAACACCTGATTACAACCTCATGAGAGACCCTGAAGCTGATGACCTGGGCAAGTCACACAGAAATTCCTGTGAGACAACAAATATAAGTGGTTTTAAACTGGTGGGTTTATGGGAAGTTGTCACAGCAACTGATATAAAGGACATGGTCCATTTTTGAGGGAAAAGCATCATTACTGCTTGGATTCAGGGTCCCTGAAAAAATTTACCAAAAGTAGTGTTTGTTGAGAGAAAGGAAACATTCCCCTTGTGTGGCCCTATCTGTACCCAACATGAGGAAGGCTGCCACTGGACAACCTATGGTTGAGCCGGGAACTCAGTCCTGAGCAGCTGTGTTGGGACAAAGCCATCTAAAGCTGGCTCAGATGAACTCTGCATTAAACCCAAACTGTAGGTACTCCTTTAAAACTCATAAAACACATCTTTGTGCCCATATAGACCCTTCCTCCCCCATCTTCTCTCGTTTCCTTTTCTTTTCTCTGGTGGCAGACATGAGTAACACCTCACTCAATATTCCAGTGATTGTTGGGTTTTGTGCTGTTTCCTCATTACAGACTCAAAACACAACGAAACAATATTGTTTCTTGCCGCGCTTGAAGTGTTGTGTTCAAGGCTGAGGGAGAACTGTTCATATTTGTTATTTTTCAAGGGACTTAGTGTGTTTCCTTTCTTTGTCAGGACTATCCTTCAAGGAGAGTATAGCCTAGGGCTAAAGAAACATCAAGCAGAAATTATTTAAATAATTTTAACCCCAAACATATTCCTACAGGGGAGAATAAAGACAGGTGACAATTTTTAAGTAATACAAAATCGTCCTCAAAATATACAATTTTCTCTTGGTTTCTTTCTAGCCAGAGTTAAGAAGATAATCTAATCAAAAATAATAATTTTATGAAATACGAAAAAAATTCCTCAATTTGCATGGATCCACATAGCGGTAAAAACACAACTGATATCTTGTCACACATAATAATCCCCTTTGTCATTACTTCTACTTATTTATGTTCCAATGAAATTAGACTCAAGATTCAGAGATATCTTAAAGTATATCTTTTAAAACATTTATTATGACCAGTGTTACATGCAATTTATGATTTAAAAATTTATAACACAGACAAAGAGTTGATATCTAGGATCTATAAAGAACTCCTTAAACTCAACACACACAAAACAGATAATCCTGTCAAAAAATGCACAGAAGACATGAACAGAGACTTCTCCAAGGAAGACATACAAATGGCTATCAGAGACATGAAAAAATGTTCATCATCACTAGCCATCAGGGAGATTCAAATCAAAACCACAGTGAGATACCACCTTACACCAGTTAGAATGGCCAAAATTAATATGACAGTAAACAACGTGTGTTGGAGAGGATGTGGAGAAAGGGGAACCCTCTCACACTGTTGGTGGGAATTCAAGTTGGTGCAGCCACTCTGGAAAACAGTATGGAGATTCCTTAAGAAATTAAAAATAGATCTTCCCTATGACCCTGCAATTGCACTACTGGGTATTTACCCCAAAGATACAGATGTCGTGAAAAGAAGGGCCATCTGTACCCCAATGTTCATAGCAGCAATGGCCACAGTTGCCAAACTGTGGAAAGAACCAAGATGTCCTTCAACGGACGAATGGATAAGGAAGATGTGGTCCATATACACTATGGCGTATTGTGCCTCCATCAGAAGGGACGAATACCCAACTTTTGTAGCAACATGGACGGGACTGCAGGGGATTATACTGAGTGACATAAGTCAGGCAGAGAGAGTCAATTATCATATAGTTTCACTTACTTGTGGAGCATAAGGAATAACATGGAGGGCATGAGGAGATGGAGAGGAGAAGGGAGTTGGGGGAAATCGGAGGGGGAGAAGAACTATGAGAGACTGTGGACTCTGAGAAACAATCTGAGGGTTTTGGAAGGGAGGCAGGTGGGAGGTTGGGTGAGACTGGTGGTGGGTATAATGGAGGGCACATATTGCATGGAGCACTGGGTATGGCGCATAAACAATGATTCTGAAGCATGGAAAAGAAATAAAAATAAAATAAAATAAAATAAAAATTTGTAATACCCTTTTAATGGATGAGTTGCTAGACTCTCTACCAGAGCTGAGAAAAGAGTGTACAGATTCATAAAGAAAAAAGAAAAGGCAAAACCTTGTAAGGCAAAGAAGCAGTAAAATGAGATAGCACTGTCCACTCCAGGAAGACTTTTATGTGACATTGAAAATGTAACAAGAAAGTCACATTAGAGAATGCATTTTGGCTCAGGAGAGGATATATCATTATTTTTAAAAGTCACCCTTAAATAATAAATTGACTAGTTATGGACAATGTAACTCAATTCATGAAATTTCCATTTACACGTTGCTTTTCAAAAGCACACTAAGAAACAAGTTAAGGAACAAATGTCCTTCACTGAAATAACTTAATAATACTCAAAGTGAAATTGCTGTTGATGATTATGTGTCATTCCTATTTAATTTAATAGGAGTTACAGATAACTCTTTTTAGGGAACATTTCAAATTAGTTATGGAAGAATCAACCTAGAGTTTTCTTATTTTCTTTACTGGAAAGCATGGTTTTCTATGGTTTTGTGTTGACTTCCATCTAGGTTTAATAAATGTGATTAAATCCTTGGGGGCAGGTATAGTATATCGAAGAGGACACTTAATTGAGCAGGCAACCTAAGTCCCGGTGAGGGGGTATCAGAGACATCTGGGTATCTCAGGAGAGGACAAGTGCTATTCCTCATCATCACCATCACTTATCAAGTGGTGCTGGCTCACTGATGCTGTGGAAGGAGACCTGGGGACCCTGGTGGAGGATGCATGAGGTCGAGGTGTGTAAGCACGTTCCATGGACATGGGCAGTTTCAAGAGACCCAAAAGACAACCTCCCTTGGAGACACTTTGGCTTAAGGGCAGGCTGTCCACACTAAGGACTACTTTCGAACATGAGTTGTGGCACAGGAAAGTGACATGGATGACTAAGTGACCCATGCTATGTTGTTCAGATGGTTTCTAAGTCTTTGCTTTCAGTAAAATTGAGTGAGGATCATTCATGCCTTTAGCTCACCATTAAACTGAATCTGAGTTGATAATTCACGTTGAGAACCCATAACATAAGTGTCTTTGTCAAAATGACCTAAGGAATTAAGAGAATTTAGTGATTTGTTATAGCAAAATTCCTTCTATTTGCATCTACTTATCTTTGTGATTAAGATTTCTTGACACTTACATTTTTAAAAGTGAAAAGAAGCAACAGAATTGGTACCAGATCCTACCACAATCTAGCAATAAGTAATTCTATTAAAAGATAGATGTAATTATGAGGGAAAGGCCTATATATCTCATTAAAAGAGGCCATTTCACTTAAATTTTTTCTCAGTTTGATAATTACAAAATGTATGTATTTGTGGTTTGATTCATTGTGTATTACTAATAAATATAATTATAAATCAATCTAGAGCCTTATGGTACTCAGAACCTTATGGTACCATGAAATTTTGGGAAAAATATGAATTTCAAATGTATACAATAATTGATCAATAAAAGATTGTACAGCATAAAAATATTACCTTGGGATAAAACTCTGTGGAAATGTAAATAAGAATCCAAAAGGAATGAGGCTCCATTCAGACTTTCCATCTGTTAAAGCGGAACTTGTTCATGTATTTTTAAGTGAATGAGATGGATGAGAGTAGGTATCAAACTGCTCGTGCATTTAGATTTCTTTTTTCTCTTTTTTCTTCATGCTGAATGCTGAGCCTGAGGCAGGGCTTGATCATGACCCTGAGATCACCACGTGAGCCAAAACCAGGAGTGAGTCATTTAATGGACAGTGCCACCCAGGCGCTCCAGTGTATTTAGATTTCACTGGCAACATTTAAAAGAGTGTGTAATGGTTTCATTCTGAAATGTCAACATTCATAATGTGTTGGAATTATATCCTTTATGCATACTTAATAATTTTTGCTGTCAACTTAAAAGCATGCAAGAGAGTGCATTATATTGGGTATTTTTCTTTTGGTATAAACAAGCCAAATGTTTGAAACTCGCTAGTCTTATGTGTGAATTGAAGTGTGTTGTGGGCATTAAGGAGGGCAAGTATTGCACGGAGCGCTGGGTGTGGTGTAAAAAACAATGAATCTTGGAACACTGAAAAACTAAACTAAACTAAACTAAAATAAAATAAAATAAAGTGTGTTGTTACAATAAATATCCTGGAGTGACATCAGCAAAAATGGTAGAATAAGTCTCTCCAAAAATCCCCTTTTCCATAAAAGCAAGCAAACAGTGGCATGAATTGTCAGAATCAACATGATCAGAAGACTGAAAAATAACCAAAGGCTTGCAGCAACCCAGAGAGCTTCCACTGAAGACAAGTGGCCGAATCTCATTAAGCACAAGCTCTGTGGTTTTTTACTTACTCTAGTCCAGCCACACGGTAGCCTCAAAAACTAACAACCTGCATTCACGGTGAGACCCAGCAGCCTCCAAGCCTTGGAGCCAAGAAACAGAGCAGGAGCTCAATCAGTTCCTCCTGCTCTGAGAACTGTCATTGTAAGACCCTACTTGCAACACAGTGTGTTTCTGAGCTGGCTAGGTAGGAGCTTGACTAGCCTGAAAGCCTTTTCCCCAGGGGCACTTGTTGAAAACAATCACAGACAATTTTTTTTTTTTTTAACATCACAGCTGCCTGAGGCAGTAGATAACAACTGGCAAGCAACTGGTGACCAGGAAGCAGGAGAGGAAGACTGGGTTCCTGCCCGCAGGAACTTTGCAAAGCTCTGACTCCGCAAGGCCAGAGGCTTGGAAGAGACCTTTAGCTCTCACCTCCTGCTGACCTTGAGACTCTGAATAAGCAAGAAGTAAAGGACAAAGCCCAGTTGTCAGCTGCCTGGCTGAATGTTGAGGCTGTGCCCTAGCACTCATCCAGAATCCTCTAGCAAACACTGAGAGACTTACTGGTTCCAAGTGCTGAAGGAAATCGGACCAGTCGTTATCTGAACGTAAGCTGACTAAAGAGAGCCTTCCATGGCCACACGTGACAGAGAAAACAGGCTTCACAGAATTAGTTCAGAGAAGGGAGTAAAACAAGTAACAACAACTACTACTGCAAAGAAGGAAGCGACAAGCAGCCTTGGAGAGGGGATGAATCTGGCTCCCAGGGTTTCCCTGTTGTATTGATGAAGTTCCAGAACCTAAGTCAGGTTCGGTGGGGTGAGGTTTGGAGCTGACGACTAAAGAAAGAATTCTTTTTTTGTTTTTTTAAGATTTTATTTATTTATTTGACAGAGAGAGATTACAAGTAGTCGGAGAGGCAGGCAGAGAGAGAGAGGAGGAAGCAGGCTCCCTGCTGAGCAGAGAGCCCGATGCGGGGCTCAATCCAAGGACCCTGAGATCATGACCTGAGCCGAAGGCAGCGGCTTAACCCACTGAGCCACCCAGGCGCCCCTAAAGAAAGAATTCTTAAGACGTCTCTGGTGCAAAAAGGTGGTTTATTAGAGCACGGGGACAGGACCCATGGGCAGGCAGAGATTCTGCTGCCCCGGGTTGTGAGGAGTGGCTGGTTATATACACAGGAGTTGGGTAGGTGAGGACAAAGGGTTGTTCAGAAGGGCTATTGGGATAAAGAAGACTGTCAGGATATTGAAGGCCTGGTTACTATCAAGCCAAGGCCACTTTCCCTCTAATGAGGCACTAACATAAAGACAGTTGGGAGTCTCCTGGTGGAATGTCACATTCCTGCCATCAAACATCCTTGTTAGTGAGATTTAGGTTTTAAAAGAAATTTAACTTTATTTACTTTTCCTTCTACCTCCGCCTCCTTCGGTTTTTTATGGAGGGGAGGGTGACGTTAGGGCTTGAGGAACTGAGTTCTGTGTCTTTGGAAATTGGGCTATTGATAAGGTAACTTCTTTGTTGTAAATCTCAAGGACATTTATAAACCAAGAGAGACTCCTGCCTTGCAGGACTGTGATCTCTGCAAGATAACCATGTGTTCTTCTTTTAGGGCAGTCAGGGTGCCTGTGAAATGTCACACATGTCACCAAGGGGAGCGGGTGGAGAGGGGGTGCAAGGCACCAGCCCCTGCTCCGTTCTCAGCCAGCCTCCTGCTCCCTCATCAGTATTGTTTAAAATGTCAGTTTTCAAAGAGAAATTGCAATGTAAGTGAAGAAATATGGAAGCACTGTCCAGACCCAGGTGGAAACAAGCAACCAGTGGGAACTCCTTGCGGAAAACCACACGACAGACCTACTAGCCAAAGACTTTAAATCACGTATTTTAAATATATTCAAAGAAATATAGAAAGCCATGCCTAAAGAGCTGAAGGAAAGTGAGAATGATGTCTCATCAAGTAGAAAGTATCAATAAAGAGGTCAGACTATGAATATATTTTTAAAATCCTGAAATAGGAAGACTCTTGTGTGGCTCAGTGGGTTAAGCCTCTGCCTTCAGCTCAGGTCATGATCCTGGAGACCCCAGATCAAGATGCACATCAGGCCCCTTGCTCAGCAGGAAGCCTGGTTCTCCCTCGCTGCCTGCTTCTCCCTGTTTGTGTTCTCGCTCTCTGTGTCGAATAAACAAACAAACAAAAAATAAATAAAATCTTAAAAAAATAAAATCCTCAAATAGAAATGCTAGAGTTGAGAAGTACAGTAACTGAAATGAAAGGTTACAAACATCCTGCAGAAAATCCTCCCAATTTACTGCTGTTGGGCCTCAAGCTTCACCTATAAAAGTTCATTTATCGTAATACAATCACTTTTTCAAGTGTAAATATCCTCAGAAGCTTAAGCCACCCTTCAATCCTGCCCATCTTCTGGTGAATCAGTTCCCTGTGGCTGTCAGAGATGCGGCTGCAGAGCTCCGGACCCCGCTGGGCTGGGCAGGGGGGAGGCGAGGGCGAGCTTGTGGCACGGATTTGGTGCTGACGTGTGAGTATGGACTCTGGGTTTTGACGTTTTAGACATAACAGACTGTACCGTCCCGCCTCACGCTTCAGGAAAGGGAAGGCACAGGACCCCAGCCTGCAGGCAGTAGGAGAGGGAGCAGTAACTTCGGGGACTCAGCACTGCAGCGTGCAGAGAAGGGGCAAGTTTGACAGAAGTCGGGGTAATTTGATCCCCAGAGTTCAAATTTAACTCCATTATTATAAAGTAAACACAAAGAGAGCAAACATTTGTACCAAGCCTTCTTTCTCAAACATAAAATAAAACAAATATTTAAAGTTCCCAGTTGGATGTGCTATATATAGCCAGGGAGAAGTAGGCGTGGGTCAGAGATTCAAGAGCAAACAAAGAGGTACCTCAGGGGGCCCACCTTCTCCGTCCCTCCCCGATTTCCAAAAGTTTCTGAGCATTACCGACAGGGCAGAACCGTCAGTAAAATGCTTTCAGAACCAAAGCCAAAGATCAGCCCTGACAACAGGTTATTTAGGCAGTTCAGGTGAATACATGTGGTCAATCTGACTTCACTGTCGGGAACCTCTTACTGAAGGAAGGTAGGGTGTGGAGGTTAAGTATCGAGTCCCCTGCTGTTAGCCATGTGGCGCAGAAGCTCCTCAATGTTTCTGGGCTCCTGTTTGCCCGTCTGTGAAATAAGAATAACATCTACCTATCTTAAGGTTCTTCAGAAATAAGAACTCAGGGGATATGTTGTTTAAAAAGAATTTAGACCAGAGCCTGGCATAAAACACAGACTGGAGGCTTGGTTGATCAGATGGCCCCTCCATTAGTTATGCCCAAGTGCCTGACGTATGTAGCATGGAGATCTGCTCTCGTACTGACGCATTTGTTCCAAGAATTTCCCTTCTGAAGTGTAAATAAGTTTAAGAGAGACAATATACTGGCTTCCATTAGTAATGCATTGGTGTTTTTAATAGTCAGAAATTTGATTTTCAATTATTTAGCCAAAAACTGAGCTCAATTAAATATGACACCAATACATTTTTATTGGAGGAGGGGGAGGAATTCAGTTTCAGTATCAGAAGCTGCCTTAGGGGCTGTGACTGATTATGACTTCTTGGACAGTCAGGGACCAGTGTAGGAATACAGAGCAAGGAGTGGGACAGGTTTCACCAGGAAAGTAGTCACAGGCAGTTTTCCCCTGGGAAATAATCAAGACATCCGATTCCAAGTTCTCGTCTCGGCTTGCTCACTGATTGGAGTTTTAGCTTTGTGCATGGTGTTATCTTCTGTGGATCAGTAACTGCATCTAGGTTATGAAGAGACTAGGTTTTCAGTTCCCAGTTATAGAGGTATCATGGACGCTTTTCAGATCTGGTGGAAATTATGGACACTATCCTTAGAAAAATGCATGTGTCCACATACACACACACACAAGTTTGGGTGCAGTCAAGGTGGCTAAATGACCAGCAACCCAGAATAAAAGTCTCCCTCCATGGTCATCTTTTGGAATTTTCCTGTCCTATACATCTGTGGTTTTCATCTACCAAGACAGATGGAAACATTGCTGTATTTGGAAGATTTTGTTAATGCACGTCACAAAGAATAGTAGTTATTAGGCTAAAGAAAAGTCCTTTGCTTTTGCCTAAAGTCATCTTCAAATGATATCACCCTTTGCAGCCTGACTTTAATAAACATAGTTATTACTTCCTAGATACTATGAAGTGTATCAATCCATGGTTTTCCATCTGGCACAAGTGTTTAATATATAATCATCAAATGGTGATGTTCCAAAAACATTCTCTTTGAGTTCATTTTAAAGGAAAATATAATATAAGAAATATTAACCATCACTCTGGATATGGGTTAGCTTAGATCCATAGCAGATACCAGAAAGGGCACTAAGTTATTGATTTATATGACTTACACATAAAAATACTGAAATAACAGAATTGTTCCATCTGAAGAAGTAATAAACGGAAGAAATGGAATTTCTTAGACTACAGAAGACATGTAATTTATCATCATAGGGAAGGAGAATGTGCTCAGGGACATAGGAATTAAATTAAGTTTAGCAAACTCAGGTTTGCAAAGAAGGCTACATAGTTAGAGAAATCATAGATGATAAATTTCACTGATAAAAGTCTAAAATCCCAAATATATAAAGCCTAGACTAGTCAGAAGTATGAAAACACTGCTTATTCGTGAACAAGCAGAGCCCAGAACTATCACAGGAAGACGCCACAGTCCTGTGGAATGGCAGATGTCACAAATACATCTGGCTGGTTTGCCCCCCTCCTCCATTATCACTAAAGTGACCACATAATTATCCCCAAACCGGGACAAATGTGAGAGTCATAGGGGAGATGACAGGTTTAAATCTGGATTATCTCAATCAAAACATGATCCATGGGTGTCCATGTGGCCCAGACGCATTCATGAGGCCACGCTTTCCTTGAAATGTAACCCTGTTACACGATGGTTCTCCTGCCATAGGGAGAGAATCAGCGTGCTCCCAGCCAGAGCTCAAATTCACAATCTTCCTTCCGAGGATGAAGAAATAGAAATTAGAGCAACTGTACCTTTAATGATTCCCCAAACTAGGAACTATAAATAAGAATAACAGAAGGTGTTGCAAGGTTGTACATTCCCAGCAACACCAACGCTGTTTCTGAAAGGCACTCTGGCACTACGTGAAATGAAACGGTTCATGTCATTAGGACTGTATCACACATCCAAAAACAATCCCAAAGAAGAACCAGAATAGATTAAAATATGATTTATGATGGAAAAAATTAAAATTTTGGTGTCTAATAGTAAGGCGAGTTGCCATTATATGAATCCAACCCAAGGTTAAATAGCCAACTATAACAGTAAGGATGTAAACATCTAAAAAGTATGTTAGTAGTAGTAGTAAAGTAAAAGTATGTTAATAGTAGTAGTAGTAGTAAAGTAAAAAGAGGGTCTAGGGGCTCTGATACTTGGTTTTCAGAGCAAGCCATGAACTTGGGCCTCAGTCCGTATCCAGGCAGAGCCCAGCATGTCTCTGGTGGCAACAGGGACCTCCCAGCCTTCTCAGTCCGAAGACAGTAAAAACTAAGGATCCCCGCTCCCCGCCCAAACTGGGAAGGCAAGGAGGGAGCGGGGAAGGGGAGAGGTCATAACTGAAATACAAAGAAGTGTCCGTTATCCAAATCAGGCTAAGTCTAACCCAAACCCTCTGCTTCTCATTGTGTTTTCCAAATAAGCTAACATTTGAACCTCTGGGGCTCTATTTTTTGAAGGTTGGTGCAGAAAGGTTTTTGAGAAATCATCTTATGCAGCAGGAGACTATTAACATAGCAATCACATCTACATTAAAATCACTTTATGAAATGTACTGCCCTAATCTTATTAGCATAAAAATTCTGAATTTAGACTTTGCTGATTCTCCCCTGATGGCTAAATCTCTTTTTCAGCCCAAAGGAGGTTCTAGTCTGAGCGTCTGGGGGCAGCCACCACCCCCCGCCCTTTTTTTTTTTTTTACCCTGTCCTGTTTACAGAGCATGGTATGCCTGTCTTTCAGGCCAACATATCCCTAAGGAGAAGAGCCTTCTTGTGGTTCACTTGGCGTTGATTGATTGCTTCAGTTTTTGGGGTCAGCCTTGCATGTTAATTTGGCCTGATGCACCCTGAGGCTATAGAGCACTTACAAACTTAAAAATATAAATACAAGAGCAGGAAAATGTAGAGAGAAGAAGATTTGTGTCTGACTGCACAGAAATGGCTAGCTGCTTTTAGTTACAGGCAATGTTGTTGGGTAACACACGAATTTTCAGTGTCAGGGTGGGCTGCAGAAACAGTTCAGGATAATAATACACACTTATCTTTAAAAAAAATGTTGATCCTGAACAGGATTCTCCTGTCTATGTGGCCTTGGGTTACTCTTCCCAAGTGACTGTACCATGTGGCTGAGGAACTGTGTAGAGGAGAGAGGAAGGCTGAGGGGCCAAGTAGTCTTGGCAGGAGGCAGCAGAAGCGATCAGAGAAAAGAAGAGGAGCCCACTTTGGGGGCAGAAGGAGGGTTGCTAGAGAGGCAGAAGGAAGAACAAGAGGGATAGGTGTCCCAGGCCCGGAAGGAGAAGGCGTCCAAAGGAGGTGTGCGCCAGCGCCTGGTGTTGTGGAGACACAGTCCCGAGGAAGTCTGAAGGAGCCATCGAAGGTTGACTTCTCTTGCCATCCATAGGCTCACTGCCCTGTTTTCTTGTATAAAGTTCTTAAGAAAACACTAACTCTATTGTTGCAATAAAACATGAAGTTCCAAACACTTTTCAAGGAAAGAAAAAATTTAATAGTTTTTGGAATTCTTTTTCTTGATTGTAGTAGATAAACTTGCCCTGACCAATGATTTAATGATGGACCAGGGTGGCAGGTGTCCTGGGTATGGACACTGAACTTGGTTGAGGCTTCTCTGGCCTGAGGAGTACCCACCCGTCTGTCTCGGTGCTGGGAGAATGCTCTTCAGTTCTTCACTGTTAGAGAAGGCCGTCTTTATGTTGCTTTTCGGAAAATGACAGCAAAGCAAACAATGAAGCTAGTACAAGCAGCCCTACCGATTCTTTCCAAGAGTCATTAAGAAGCTACACACACATTTTATCTTCCTATCTTTCTGCCTTTTCTTTGTTGCACATCTTGACTTAGAAGCTCCACGAGGAAGGACAAACAATACCTGTCCTGTGGTCAGCGTCCGGCTTCACAACTGACACACAGAACATGAGCTATTCAGGGGGTAAGTACGGTTGGGCCTGAGAAAGAAATGGGGAACCGTAGTGGTCTGCCAAGGAAGTAGGTAATACAATGGTTACAGCTTCTGATCAGTGTTTCCAGCTTGAGTCCGATGCACTTGACACAAGTTAACCACCAGGTCACATGTAAGCCTCCGTGTGAAGTTATGGAAGGAAGCAGCCCAGTCACCCCAATTAGTCACACAGGAATTACCCATTAGGTTTCTTTATTATATTAGAACCTATTATTAAGGTTTTTTAAAAATACATTTAAAATACATTTTAATATAAAAAATTCCTGTGCTTTCAATATTGAGAGGAAAGAATGTATTTTCTCTGAGTACCTAGCTGGCCAATTATGATAATTAAAAATAATGAGGGGCGCCTGGGTGGCTCAGTGGGTTAAGCCGCTGTCTTCGGCTCAGGTCATGATCTCAGGGTCCTGGGATCGAGCCCCACATCGGGCTCTCTGCTCAGCAGGGAGCCTGCTTCCCTATCTCTCTCTCTCTCTCTGGCTGCCTCTCCGTCTACTTGTGATTTCTCTCTGTCAAATTATTAAATAAAAAAAAGCTTTTAAAAAAAATAAAAATAATGAAATAGATTGAATGCTTACTCTATATCAGATATTATCTTTTTCCACTGGCAGTTTTACCACTGGGTTCTCACAGGGAAGCCACTGGGGTAGACCAAGTCTCCCCACTCTTAGAAGACGTGTAGAGTCAGTGAGAAATCTAAGGGCAGAAGAGAATTAAGTTCTCTATTTTCTGATACACCAACTTTCCAGAGTACCACTTTTCTTAGATTTCCAGTGAGGAAAAGAAAAGAGGGCCACCTACTGTCCATGAACCCTCCCTCTCTGTCCTCTGTCCCTTTCTCTGTCTCGGTCTCGGTCTCTCTCTCGCACACACACTGTCCCTCACCACAGCTGCCACTGGACCCACATGCTCTGGAGTCACACACAAGTGGAGCGTGGGCACCGAAGGCACTGGGTGGGCAGTCGGGGGCACCCTAGGCACCCAGCAGCCCACACTCTTCATGCTCTCTCTTCTGCACTCCCGTCAGCCACCGTGGAGCAGATGTGACAAACTATAATGACGTGAGATACTCTTGCCACTTTCCGTCACTGTACTCCCTTCCTTGAAGTGTTTCCTTGGGCTCTAAAGTCATGCCATTCCCGACCAGAGAGCAGAGGAAAATTTAGCCCTCTGAGGACTCCGAATAAAGGGAAGGCAAGCTGGGGCTAGGAAGCAAAACCTCAGGACAGCAGAGAAGAGTCCATGACCTGTTGTAGGAACTCAGTCGTGGGTCAGAGGTCAGCAAAGGTTACCAGCCCAATAATCAACCAGGAACTTAGGGCAGGAAAAAATACTGTAGCATAATTTTCCTTAATTTTAAACTGTATTATAAAAAATATATCAGAAACCCCATGCTGTATCTTGCTCTTTTTCACCTTTGCCATGCATACGTACTATTACTGTCCCTGTTTCTGGCCAACAGAAGCCTAGAAAGGTCAGGGCCTAGAATTTGGATGTGGAGGAAGACTTGGTGCATCTTTGCTTTGGGCAAGTTACCAGTACACGAGAAAAAGCTTAGTTTTTCTCCTGGACATGCAAATAGAAGAAAGAAGACTTTATTTCAAACCAGGCACACTAAGGAATCTGTAAGAAGCTGTTCCAAACTATAAGAGACTTTTAATTATAGGAAAAAACCTGAGGTTGCTGGAGGGGAGGTGGGGGCTGGGGCCACTGGGGGACGGGCACAAAGAGGCGTGGGGTGTGGTGGGCGCTGGGTGTTATCCGCAGCAGACGCATTACCCAACTCTACATCGGAAACTGATGATACACTGTATGTTAGTTAGTTGAATTTAAATAAGTAGAAAAAAAGAAGCTGGTAGAAAGTTATATAAAAATAATGACAACTTTTATGGAATGTTGGCAAAATCTAAATTCAATACAAAGGGACATTCTCTTATTTTTCCATTTTAAAGCCCTGAATGCAAAGAAGAGCAAGAGCATGCAAACTTGGAATGTAGGTTTGCAAAGTATTAAAAAAAATTACTAATTTTTGGGGAAGGCAACATATTTTGGCCAGGAATCTATGATTGAAATTCTCCAATAAATCCCTCCCAACTGAAAAAAAATTTTTTTTTTTCAAGATCTATTTGTGTGAATACAGCAGTTTTGAAGCAGGTTAAGGACCCATTTTTCTTCTCTGAGTCCTCATACAAATGGGTTCCCTGGGGTACCCTCTAAGCAAGAGATGAAGGTTATTCTCAGTTGATTAAACTAAGTGGAACTGCATGGGCAAAACGGGGTCACCAGAGAAATGAATTTCAGAAATTTGAATGTATCTATAAAGTATTGAGAGCACAGACGTGAGGTAACAGAGCTCTCCTGCGGGTCGGAGAGGGGCAGCCTTCAGGGCAGCCTTCCCTTGCTCCTGAATCCCGTGTGCGTGCAGGGCAGATGTCGCCTTGGCTCCTGTGGGAAGGTACGAACCAGAGCTGTGACAGCATCAGATGCGCCGTCTATTTTTACCAGAGGAAAGCGGCTGGGCTTGGCATGACAGGTGCCTCTGCTGCCAGTGACCAACCAGGGGTAGAGAGGGCCATTCAGTTTCCAGACCCCTAACCATTTGCGCACAGGCAGCTGCTAACAACTACCCAACCTAACTCTAGAAGCTTACTTGCTCGTAGCCCACCTGAGCGACCCTGAGAAGGGAAGGTGGTTCTCGCACAGACCTGCCCTTGGAAGGTGAGCAAGCTCTGAGTTCCCAGTGAGCTCTGTGCACCTGCCAGTGGGCCACCTGTGACATGAGCAAGGATCAGAAGGTCCTTCCTTCTGGGCTCAGTGTATCATCCTTCTGGGAGTCTGGTCCACAGCTAATGGAGGACGAGGCTTGGTCTGGTGCCCTGTGACTTTCTTGGCACCCTCACCTCACTCCTTAGATTGGCCAAGATCAACACTTCACTGGGAGACCTTTTGATGAAGATAGTTTGCTGTCTGAATCTCTTGTGTTCTTGTTAGTTCTCTGCTGTTTGGTGCATCTCACATCATTCCAAGTCTGGAAGATGGGGCATCGGACATCACTGAAAGCTCAGGTTGATTTTGAGTCTGGGGTCCAGGATCATGTTTATCGCACACTGCTTACTCTCCAGAAGGGCTTCCCAGAGGTCAGAGGGAGCAAGTCCTTGAGACTCACAAACTTGGATGACTTGGGCTTCCTACAGACAAGCAGTGAGTGTACATTTGGGGAACCCTGCTGTCACCCCATGAGGGCACACAGCAGAGAGGGAGGCGGGAGGGGTCAAATGCGGTTTCGTGAGAAAGCTCTGTTTCTCTGTGTGCCTTCGGTGCCTTGGGTTATTTTCTCCTTTGCTCTCTTTCCCCCAAATTTCCCCCTTTCCTTGCCATTTTCCTTTGCATTTTTCTCTTCAGTCTTTGAAATGATCTTTTCTTTAATAGATATCATTTATTGTTAAATATTGTAAGAAACTACAGTATTTCAATATATATTGGATTTGGGAAGGGAGGAGAGAGTGGTTTGCAGAAGACAGGCAGACAGTGTCATTTCCAGTTTTCACTGTATGTTCTAGTGGCTGAGATTAAGAACAGGGTAATCAGAATAAATATGTAATGGGAAACTTTATTTTAAAATGATTTTATTTATTTATTTGAGAGAGAGAGAGATAGAGCGAGAGAGAGTGCAGGGGGGAGAGGGAGAGGGAGAAGCAGGCTCCCTGCTGAACAGGAAACCATACATGGGGTTCAATCCCAGAACCCTGGGATCATGGCCTGAGCTGAAGGCAGATGCTTCACTGACTTTCACCCCTAATGGGAAACAGTAAATGCTAGAGTCAAAGAAACTCAAGCTGCAGGATATTTCTAGGATTCCACTTTATAGCTGAATTGTCAAGGTCATTTTACTGTCCTCCAAGATCAAGGACAGGCAGGGTCTTAGGAATGAGCATCTAGGAATCATTTCTCAGCCATGTGGAAATCACCCCACCCATGCCGTCTGTTTTTTCCTCTGCTGAGTCAACCTCTGCAGCTGTCATGAATCTTTCCCTTGACTCTGCCTTCACATTGCTGTTTACTTTTGGGAAATACACAGAATCATAATAGGAAAAGATACTCCCATTGTATGCTTTCCCATCAGTTGCTGCATTAGATAGTTCACATTCTTTTTTCATGACAGCGGAGTGAGGTAGGCGATATTGTCCCCATTGTATGGATGAGGGAACTGGAGTTCAAGGAACTTTAATAGCTTGCCTAAGCTGCTACAGTTAAAAGGTACGGATTTGAATCAGTTCTGTTTGGGTCCCACAACTGATATCTGACTGTTACCTCATGCATTTGGCGAGGTGATAGAATAACCACCCCCTGTCTCACCTGTGTCCCACACCACCAACACGGCAGCAGACTGGAGGGTCCACGTGTTAACTGCCGCAGAAGACGCGGGTAAGAGTCCCAGATCTCCGTGTTGCTGACATCTTAGGTCATGCTGAGTGTCTGATGAGCATGGCTTCTTGTCTGAGTGCAAGATACGGCATATGTGTGGCCAGGCTCAGAGAGTGACTGTCCCAGAAGCTCTATCTTTCATACCCTGCAGCTGGGAGATTCTGGATCACCTTTCAAATGGAGCTCCTGTTGAAGCCTTCTCGAATGAGATGATTTTGCTTTGTGAAAAGTGAAGCTACACCACCACACTCCAAACACTGTGGGAGAAACCCAAATGCTGTCTGTACAGCACTCTGCTAGATAGCCCCTGCAACAGTGGAAAGAGTGGAGCCCTTAAAGAGTGTGAAATCTTGAATATATTGCTTAAACTCTCTGAGCCCTATTTCTCATATAATAATACTTTCTCTCAGAGTTATCATGTATTCCATGAAAAAGCACCTAGCATAGTCCTGGCATATAATATATTTTCAACAAATGTTAGAAACGGGAAAAGAACACTCCAACAGGTTTTCAGGTGATTTCAGATCTACTAACTTCTTCTCAGGGTGAGGGGTGGATGTGTCCCACCTGCCACATGAAGATTCACATGCAGCAGACAACGGCTCCGTGAGGGAAAAGGCAGGTTGTACCAGGTTCTACCACTTGAAATCCACCAGGACAAAAGCTAGGAATTATGGTAGCAAGTTGTGTTATCTTTGCTATTTTCAGGGGCACAAAGCCCAAGAATTCTACCATTTCAGAATATCCAGAGCAAGTTGTCTCAAGAAGCTAACTTTCTCAGTCATGAGTGTAGATTGGAAGTGTAGGTCATCAGTCATCAGCAAAAGCAGTTCCAAGGATATTTTTTCAATAAACTACCTTATGGCAGCCATGTCAGGGCTGCCATGCCCTCTCCAAGATTTGGTCATCTGTCGGACCAGAGCACTCATGCCTGATAGTGAGGTGAGGTCGGTAGGAAGTATTCATGTCCAACACCTGGCACCCACTCGACTTCTGTTGGTTTTCCTGAGGAAAAGTATTTGGGATACCTGAATAACTTAATTGAACTTCAGCAACAATATGGCAAAGACGCACCCAGTACCTATTACAGGATGGATATATCTCCTACCTATTAAAAGGTCTGAATATTGTAAATAGTACTTTCGGATAAATGAATGAACTAATTAATTAACATTCCAAATGAAGTAGTTTTTGTTTAGAATTTATGTTGCTCTGGAATTTTACAATGTTCAAAAAAGACCCTCATTACTGGTATTTCAACAGCACCATATTTTGAAAATCTCTTGGAGACTGTGGACCCTGAGAAACAGACTGAGAGTTTTCGAGGGAGGGAGGTGGGGGACGGGTGAGGCTGGTGGTGGGTATTAAGGAGGCACGGATTGCAGGGAGCACTGGGCATGGTGCACAAACAATGAATCCTGAAACATTGCATCAGAAACTGAGGTATTGTATGGTGACTAACACAACACAATAAAAAAGAAGAGAATCTCTGGATCATGGGATCAATAGAAGATAAATTTGAAAAAGCTTTCAGGATTAAGTGTACAATTTGTCTGAATAAAAAAAGACACAACAAAATCAGTTTATAATTTTCTATCCCATACAAAAAGGTTTTATGCAATCTATGATGAGGCTACCTATCAAAATAACATATTTCCCTATGTCTTCTTAATTGCTTTATGTTTTTCTTTCATAAAAATATTACCATAATCTTAATTTAGTAACAATGATTATCATTAAAATGCAATTATTTTTTTGAGTCACTGGGCTAGGTGCTGTGACAATTAAAAACAAAAAAAGTTTCTTAAGTGGGTCCTGGTGTCGGGGGAAATTTAAAGTAACCATAGGCAAGAATTTAAAGAATTTAAATCAGTTTTGAAGAACTTCCCAAGGAAAAGAATTTTTTGGTTGGTCTCCCCTCTTCAAAATGATTCTGAGTACAGCTATTTTCCTCCTTAATTCTGGATATGGCAGTAGTAGGTTAACATTATGGTTTAAAAGAATTATTCAGACTGTGAATCTTTGTTTGTAAGACTTTGTAAGAGATTGTTATGGGCAAGAAGTTTATGAGAAGTTTATGAGAGCTGCCAGCATTTCAACATATCACATGACTCACATAGATAGCACCATTCAAAAAGCAGATGTCGTGAAGCAGATTGCTGGAAATTATTGGCTGAAAAGATCTACTCCCCCCACTTACAAATATACCTTTATATCCAGTCTATGTGATTATTTATGGGATGATACCTCAACCTTTCCCTGGATTGTTTCCTCTCATATGTAGTTGTGACAGCAAAGACCTGTCTTGGATATTGCATAGTATACACCAATAGTCCAAATCCTGATGCATGAACCTGTCTCTTTGACCTCATGAGTTTTCAGATTTCTAAGTTGCAACCACAGAGATTGTGATTTAGCTTCCCATGTGGTTCTTATGGGTATGCCCATTTCTGGACTACTAGTCTACACTTTACTTTCTATTTTGCTAGGTACAGGGAGATGGGTCAAGGTGAAAATCTGCCGGTATAAATTGTCCCATGGGATCTCAGTCATACAAAGTCTCGAATGCAGCTGACTGACATGTCGTCTAAATATGGAGGCAGCTGAGAGGATGCCAAGTATCTTCTCCAGAGTTCTTTGGTCAGGACGTGTGGCTGCTCCTCTGAGGGAACACAGGAGGAATGCATCACTTCTCAAGCTACCTCAACAGAATCACCCACGACAGCTGCCATACCGCGGGTTCAGGCTCTCAGCAAGTAACTTTTCTGTTGCTCATTAATGCTTATGTCAGCTAATGGAGACGCAATATTTCACACACCAAGAGAGTGTGAGATTGCAGTGGGGAAGCCTGGAACTTCTTAATAAATAGAGGCAGAAGAAGATAATGGCCTCCAAAATGGTTTGCACTGCAGGGGGAAGAAAAGATATCTTATTGAAATTTGGCCCATGACTCATCTGACTTGTTTTGTTATATTCTGTTACCGTTAAACTCCATGTGGTATCAAGAAATAAAGTTACGCCCCTCGCCCTCCTTTTCATCTCCCAAGATCAAAGACCCCTCAGTCTGATGATGACATTTTTTAAAATGTGGAATGGCCATCCATGGTCTTTTGCTACACACCCAATATAAAAGAAGTGCCCAAACGTAAGGAATTTACCATATAATAAGAAAAAGTATATCTCAAATGTTGAACTTGGTATGAGACCAGGATCAGAAGATGTTACAGCTAGAAGGGTCTTCATATCTGAACTGTACTATCCTATATGCAACAGAAGACCAAAACCCAGAGTCTGTGCTGGAAGTCACTCACCACCTTCCTGTGGCTGAAGTTGGGCGTCACTCCTTGCCTCTTGAGTTTATTCATCTGGGGCAAGACAACAAGGCAGATCAGCAATGCTCCTGCTTACTAAATCCCTCCATCTCTGTTGTATTCGGGTCAGCCAAGATTGCACAACACTGCCTCTTTGCTTATACTGTGACCTTTCAGTTTCCTCCCTTTGGCAGCCCCAAATTTATTTTTTTGAAGCTATTAACCAACGAGACAGACTTTCCTCTAAGCTGTTGCTCACTAACTTTTGCTCTATTATTTGCATTTCCTGCCTCTGATTCTTTTTTTTTTTTTTTAAAGATTTTATTTATTTATTTGACAGAGAGAGATCACAAGTAGGCAGAGAGGCAGGCAGAGAGAGAGAGGAGGAAGCAGGCTCCTTGCCGAGCAGAGAGCCCGATGCGGGACTCTATCCCGGGACGCGAGATCATGACCTGAGCCGAAGGCAGCAGCTCAACCCACTGAGCCACCCAGGTGCCCCCCTGCATCTGATTCTAATTAAAAGGTAGAAGTGGTCATGCTTATGGCATCAAGATGTCCCCCATTTCAGATCTGACCCCCAAGAGTCCAAGACTTACCATCCCACTTCCTCCCAAGCTAGTGTCCAACAGCATTCCACTCTCCACCTATTCCCTTTCCCTTCCCTTTCTGCCGTCCCTGGACTTAGTCTGTCCTGGAATTCTTCCTGTGTGGTCATCAGAGCCTACGCTTCCCTCCTCCTTCCTCAACAATTGGAAAGTGTGGGTGTGAGTAGTAGGTGTAATTGCCTCCCCACATTTGGGAATGCCTAGGAAATGCAGATTAAATAAGTAGAGAATCACTACATGTTAAAACTCCCAGATCTGAAAGTTCAGACAAGGAGGCTGTCAAGACAGGCTGGAATATTTGGGCAAGGAGTCCTGGACACGGGCGGCCAGAGGTGGGGAGGGAGCATCCCAGGCAAATACACAGCACGCCGCTCCTCTCAAGAGCTGACTCTGGGTTAGGGTCTCCTGCTCCCACTCTGAGCGGGGGTGGGGGGAGGAGACTCCTGGCACCAAAGGCTTCCGTGTATCCCACCATTCAGGGTCTGCTCTCCTTAACCATTAAAGTTCAGCTGTCCTATGTCCCTTCTCTGAAGACTCTCATCAGCTAGGGTTAATTTATTTGTCTTTAATAAGAGATGTCAGTGCTTAAATAACACATGTTTCTTAGGGCATTGTACAATGAGGAAAGGCAAGCATGTATCCCAAAAATTTAGGGAGAAGAGCCAAAGGTCCCAAAGCAACATCTAACTGAAAAATCTCAACATGTGTTTTATCTTTAAAGTTAATAAGAAATGTACTTTCTGTGTTGTACTTCTCACAGGTGGACTTGCTTCCCCTTTCATTCTGGTCTTGGCTCAAATGCCACCTTTTCAGAGGGGTTTCCTAGTGGGCCTCTCTGAATATGAAGGCCTCCTTAGTCCACACCGTTCTCTTTTGAGCCAACATTCATTGATTATCATTGATCCACTGATTATCATTGATCCACTGATTATACCCCATGCTATTTGCAAGATTCCAGGTAGGACTAGGGCAATACATTTGCACAAAGTAGGTACTCAATAAATATTAAGTGCATGAGTTTTACTCTGTGATATGTACGATTTTCTTTTTAATTAAAAATATTGTTTTATCAGTGAATTTTTTTTTTTTTTTACCATTTCAGAATAGATTTGGAGAAAGCTATTGCTCCATGAATATATGTCTGTCAAGGCTGTGGCTTTCTTATGTCTTGTGTCATCCTTCCCTGAGCTAGCTGGAGAACTCATGACCCATGTAGGAAGCTCAGCTTCAAACCTTAGGGGTGAGTTCTGTGAAGGAACTGGTGGGCATTTGGAGGGCTTGTCCTGCTGGACACCGCCATGTCATCTGGGGCCTGATGTGACGAGTGCACCCCCTCTTTCCCTAGCTTTTCCATCTTCCTCTACCTTTTGTCAGCATGTGGGTTTCCCATCAGCCGTATCTTTGCAGACCAACTGAGATGGCCCATGGCTTGGGACTCCATTGACATCCCAGAGTCTTGCTATAACCAGTGTCAGAGGTTTCTGGGGACTCTGACATGACCTTTGTTCCCAGAATAGGCCCCCAAAAGAGTCCCATGAGAGTCTGGGAGTCCAGGAAAGATCAATGGGTGATTGTGGCTCTAGCTAAAGCTGCTCTGTGGGATCCTGCTGGAGTCCCTCTCCCATCTCAGTCTGGCTCTCTCACTGGTTTCCAGTACCACCTAGGAGAGTCACTTCATTGGAGTTTGAGGCTCATGCTTTCTAAAATGAGGAAAGGTTTTTAGATGAATTGATTCATGCAAGATGATGGAATGAACTCCGAGGAAGTTCTGGGCAGTCTCCAAGGTGGCTTCTATCTCAGGAGTTCTGACTGCCATTGTTGGGGCCAGTTCCACGTTAAAAGTGGTAAACCCCTACGGCCTGCCTGGGCTTACTTAGCCATAGTGACTCCATGTTGCCAAGGTAGAAATTTTGTTGTTTAATAAATGCCTCAGCAGTTACTGATATCAGCTCCAGGTAACTGTTGCTAAAACACACACCTAAAACAAGGCCATTTTGTTTAATAAATGCCTCAGCAGTCACTAGTATCAGTTCCAGGTAACCGTTACTAAAACACACAGGTGGGAGACATCCAATCAGCCAAACCCACATACATAGAGGTCTGCGATTGTGCCCTATAAATCTAGCCTGTAAGACCAAAGGAGGGTCGCTCTCTTTGGAGGCAGCCCTGGCCAGTAAGTCTGACTTCTAATGCTTGGCATAGAATAAAGCTTTACATAACTTTCATTTTGTCTCAGCCTCGTTCCCCTGGCTGGTCAGTCTAACTTCTAATGCTTAGCATAGAATAAGGCTTTGTGTAACTTTGTCTCAGTCTCATTCCTTTGATAACGGACCCAACACCATCATCCCTGCTCCTATGGAGCTCCCCCATTGGACACAATGGCTGTTCCATGGAAATTCCCCAGGGCAACACTGGACTGGCCAGTGTCTTCAGGGTGTACCCACAGGTCATTCTGATGTGGCTGAGGGCCCATGAGCAATTCTGAACCCAAACCAAGGTTTTGGTTGTGCTGCCTTACTTGCACAAAAATAGCAGCGCTTGGGTCAGGCCTTCACTGCAACCGCTGGGCCGGTTTAGTGAGGACCTTGCCCAGGACAATAGCACCATGACACTGTGAGGGCACAGCGAAGTCAGGCAATGCGACAAGGGATTCTCCATCAGGGTAGATGATGCAAGGTCTCATTTCACAGAAAACATGACAAAAAACATTTAAGTGGCAGAATTGTAAGTAGTTCAATGTATTCTACATGACGGCAGTGGTTGGAAAGTGAGCGATGGGGTCAGAAAGGGGAATGGGTGTTCCAGGAAGCAGGCTGGCGGTCTCGGGGGGCAGGGGGTGTCTGTGGAGGAAGGGACCAGGAGGCTCATCACGGGTCCCAACAGTGCAGCATCACGGTGTGCGCTGGGCCTGACCCATGACCCCTGGGGACACAGGGCCCATTCTAGCTCCAGAGGATCTACAGAAATGCAAACTGGCCTGAGCAGAGCCTTCCTGGTCTGTCTTCTTGGTTCCTGGGTGTAGCTCTTTCTCTCCTTCTGGAGGCTGTAGACTCTCCTTTGTTTTCCTCTGAGCTGCACTCATTTGTGTGGATTCAGTGCTGTGAGTAGACCCAGATTCTTCCTGCAAGGAAGTGGAGTAGAAGTGCTCCTGGTGTCCTAAGTAGACCTGAAGAGATTCAACAGGAATAGTCTTTTCCCAGGTCCCTGGGCCTTCATCTGCTCGCCAACTCCAAGGTTTTAGAAAACATCTTCTATTCCGAAAAGGTTGAAAGAATTGGTTTGGCTTTTTAAATATTAGACAAAATCATACTTTTAATAATCTAGAAAATGATCTGTAAACATTGAATGAACAAGGTTTTACAGGATGAAGGGAGAATTGGCTTTGTAGTGGGGTTTGCACTAGTGTTTACTCACTGTTGCCCCCGTGTGGCCACTCTCCAGATAGCATGTGTCCGAATGCGTTCCTATTGACCAGCTTAAAGGGAGAATGATTGGTCCCTGATTTCCCTAGCTCCTAAAAACCACCCTCTAATTTAGGAGCGCTATTCTAAATCAAGTATATTTTAACTAGATGTTAGGATTAGGGTCCAGGTCAAGTTACATACATTAGCTATGGACAGATTTTGTGTGTCAATCATACTTCTACAAAATGTATTTCAAAAAAAGGAAAATGGGAGACACCTGGGTGGCTCTGTTGGTTAAGCAACTGCCTTCAGCTCTGGTTCTCATCCCGGAGTCCCCAGGATTGAGTCCTGCATTGGGCTCCCAGCTCCATGGGGAGTCTGCTTCTCCCTCTGGTCTTCTCCCCTCTCATGCTCTCTCTCACTCTCTCTCTCAAATAAAAGTAAATAAAGTCTTAAAAAAAAGGGAGAGGATATAGTCATCAAAGCACTGAGCACATTCTCGGTCCCAGGAAGCAGCAAGTAACTAAACATAATTATTGCTTAATTGTAGGTGAGGACTAGGAGCTGGTCCTACAGGTACTCGTCAGGTAGCATCTGTGGCCAGCTGGCCATCTTCTCCCGACACCCACACTCAGCTCAGCCCATCCTCTGCTCTGCTCAAGGGCAGCAAGCAGATGGACTGGGTGCACGTGGGACTCCCTCCTGTCAGGCACGGCTTGCTTCCGACATGTAGAGAAGTGGGCCTGCTCACATGCACATGACATGTTCTTTTGGTTCCTTGCTATCGGCCTTCCCTTTCTGTCACTGTGGTCCTGAACCTGGAGCTCCCATGAGAACTTGGGTTTGCAGATTTCTGTGGACAATTCGAAGTGTAGATCTGTGTTGCCTTGTTCCCTGTGCTTGGGTCAGAGATGAAGGTGGGGAAAGCAGAGCATGAATTAGCCAGTGTGCTCTGCCCCCCACACCTCAGCTCTGAATGCAATGGCCAACTATGTACTTCATGTTGTACACAATCAGCTTTAGGGACTCATGGACGCATGTGACATGAAATTGTACTGAAAGAATTCTCGTTACCGAACTTTTGCCTTGCAGAAGTTTGGCATAAAATCCCTAAGAGAATGTGGTTTTTAAAGACTATAAATGTCAAGTGGGTTTGGTGGGTAGAATCCTTTTCTTCTCAGTGAAGGTGAGATGAGCAGAAAGTATACCTCGGATTCCAGCTGACTTTCCATCACTACAATCAGGTGTGTGTAGGGAGCCCCAGAGGTCTGGTCAGCTGGGTGGGGCTTATGGCCTTTGGTCTATTGCTGCAAGGATGGTGGGCTTCCCTGGTGGTTGTGGTCTGGCCAAGCCTGAGGTGGGTGAGGCAGAGGGTGGGGCATGGGGGGGAGTTGGTGACAGTTTTGCCCAGAGCTGTTGTGGTGCACGGTGGTTCAGGGGGAGCAGAGGGCAAGACCTGGGTGATCGCAAGGTGCTGACTGAATGTCTTGGGACTGGACAACAGTGGCTGTTTCCTGGTGCCTGTTCAACTCTTCAATGGCACCTCACACCCCAACCCTGTCATTTCTGGTCAGTTCAATGTCAAGTCACACTGACATGTGTAACCACACAAGGACCCAGCTGTGACCATCCTCCTGGAGCATTCCTGGTCCCCCTGCGCCCAGGTCTGGCCAACCCTGCACAGCCCCAGTCCTCCTGAGTGTCTCCTGTCATGGCACTTGTCACACAAGGCTGTCAGTTGTTGTCTCTCAGCCTGTCCTTCCTGCTTGGAGTACATCTCTCGCACAGATGCCAGGCTGGATGACCTGATGGCCCATGAATGGTTTCAGGATCTTTTGTCCCGGAACAGCAGGCATCCTTCAAAACTGTGACGGGCAGGGGGAGTCTCTGTCCCTCTGCCCAGCCTTGGATGGAACCTAGTGGCCAGGACAAGGGATTTGGGAATCCTCCCAGATGAGGTTTGCTCTATGAAGGTGAATTCCTTCTGAGGTCATTCAGGAACCACATTGCATGGCCCTTCCTGGGGGATAGAAAGCATGCTCCTATATTGTAGTCTTCTTGCACACTGTGGCTACCAAAGAGAAAACACATGCTCACCCTCGCAAGTTCACACTTACACCTCCGTTTCTGAGCATGCCTACCATGGAAACGACAGTGAAGTCCTGTTGGGCTGCAGACCTGTAGCCATGCCATGCCAGGTGTCAGGAGAGGAGGATGGAGATGCCGTTCTGGATAAAGGGATGGAAGTCCTTGCCTGTGGGGGTGAAGCAATTAGATTTGAACCAGAAGGCACTACATTCTACTCAAAGAAGGGACATGACCCTAGGATCTTTGAGACCAGGGATTGGCACAGAGCTTTCTGGAAAGTCTTCTGTAAGGATCCTCTGTTAGGTGTTGTAGTCCATGTGGTATCTCTGGCAATGACTCCACTCTTGCACTGTGGCTTGAGAGCAGCCACAGACCATCCATAACTAATGTTCCAGCCACACGGGATTGAGAGAATACAGGGGGGAGGCCCCATTTGGCCCATGGGTGGTAGTTTCCCACACCCCAGATCTACAACAGGATGGATGATGGGGGAGAGGGCTCTTCCTTTCCATGGAAGAGTGGGAGTACACTGGGATCTATGAATTCCCCTGCCTTTCTCTCGAGGCCTCAAGCTTCCCACAAGATGTTTGTCTGTGGCTGAAATCCATGTGGGTATTGTTTGGCTGAGTATGTCCCCATTGCCTGGCAGATATATCTTGTGGGTTTTACGCCACACAGATGGTCATCTTGTTCAGGCCAAGATCACGAGTACAGTTAGGGTTATTCTGAGTTAGAGGAGGATCTAGCATATGTGGGCTTCAGGAGGAGTCTGAATCAGCCCTTAGCAATGTTATGGAGCACCTGGCTTCCTGGGCCCTCTATGGCACTGGCAGGGGCCTGCCCTAGGCCACTTCTGCAGCCACGAGGGAAAAGCCCCTGGCCTGGGTGTTCCACACCATGCTTGGCTCTGCAGGCTGAGACCCAAGGTTTTTCCCACCTCATTGGCAAGAACAAGGTCACATGGCCATGGATGAGCCAATTCCTGGAGCCATGGAATGGAGCCATGGAGGTTGGCATGGGTTGTTAGGACCTCTGTTTTGTTTTTTTTTTTTTAATTTAATTTTATTTTTTCAGTGTTCCAAGATTCATTGTTTATGCACCACACCTACTGCTCCATGCAATACATACCCTCCTTAATACCCACCACCAACCAGTCTCACCTAAACCCCAAACCCCTCCCCTCTAAAACTCTGAGTCCACAGTCTCTCATGGTTCATTTCCCCCTCCGATTTCCCCCCGTTCATTTCTCCTCTCCTTCTCCCAATGGACCTCTGTTGTAATGACTTTTCTAATGGCCATGGTGGCAAGATCCTCTGGGACACAGCTGCTAATAAAAGGAATATTAATTTCTAATGGTAAGTGAGTCCAAGGTGCTAGCTAAGCACCTGGCACCTGAGTCCCAGCACCTCAGCGCTACTGAGACGATGGCTGAGAATGAGCAATTGGTGCGATTGGAGATAATAGCTCTGGCCATGGAAATGGGTCTGGAGTGCACAAGGGAAGGGTGTGTGTGTGTAGGCGACTGGAGATAATAGCTCTGGCCAAGCTGTACCTCCAATTTACCTAGGTTCAGGAAGGTGCGGGGAATCCGTGGTGTTTCACTCTCCATCATTTTGCAGATGACGAATATGACTTTGCACGGAGTACGGCAAGACTTGTTCCAAGCATTCTCTAGCTGGTGTGGAAGTTGGGGAGAGCAGCGCCCTCTATCTGCTAGGGTAGGCGTGAGAGGCTGAGTGCTCTCAAGGTGTCCAGCTTTCACAGGCCTCACTGTGAGCCTGCACACCAGGACTGACGAGGACAGTTCATGGTTTTGTTCTGAGAATGGAGTCTTGGAAGAATGCAGTGCCCCGTGTGATCCCGGGAAGGGGACAGACCTGGAGTCCACTGTAGAGCTACCTCGTGGGAGTGGTGGTGATCTGCAGCATCTGCTTCATGAGATGTCTGTCCTTTATTTAGTTCTGGTTGTGGTTTCTGTGACTTTGTCCTAATGGCTGGGATTTCCAAGGAGTGGGATTTTTTGGCATTACTGTAAGAGTTGGTCCACCGGGAGTGGGTAAGTCCCCTTCTGCTGCTGAGAAGTGTGTCCTTAGCGGTTGGATTGTGTATTACAAGCCTAGAGGTCAATGGTGAGGTGGTCACAGTGGTCAGCAGGCTATTGTTATTTTGGATTTTTATGGGTGAATTCCATAGGATGAGATGTTACATTTTGGTTAGGGATTCTCATTAAGTGCCCATAAAGGATGTTTTTTTCTGAGCTTCATATTTGAGGTCTTTTTATTACTTCTATTAGCCCTCCTTGCACTTGAGCAGTGCATTACAACGTTGCTTGCCTTTTACATGTGTGTTGATGAGGATTTGAGCATGGAAAATGTTGTCAGTGCTTCCACAAATAGTACATTGGAACAGCCAAATAATAAAATTTTATTTTTGACACAAAGTATGAAGTATTCTGCTGTGATTCTTATTTTAAATCAGAGGATGGTGTGTTATTTTGGTACTGGTAATGAGTACCATAGTCCTTCTTAAGGAATCTTATCAGATTCTTTTGGGAACTTGGTATTTGCTATTGTGGAAGAATCAGGAGTCAACAAATTATTTGTCTCCTGTTTCATTTTCCATGAACATTTCCACCATATTTGGTTTCATGCCTCTACCATTGTGAAATCATCCCAACTTTGGTACCAGCTCACCCTTCTCTGCCAAGGGTATGTTTTATCCAAGAAAAAGCTGCTTCTGGGTGACTGGGAGACTCTAGGACCAGAATGTTGTTCGCAGGGAGCTATTGGGATCCTAAATTCTAAAACAGCTCTTGACACCCAGATGAAATAGATTTCCAATTTAGAAACGTCAGATAGAAATTTTGTGACCACGATGACAACTGAAGAAAATGTGTAATCCCTAAACCTAACGTTAGCCCTGGAACCTAACCTGACCTTAAAGCCGGAACTGGAACCTTGAATCCCAAACCTGAAATTGAACCCCACACCTGAACTCTGAACCCAAGTCTTGAATCCAAGCCTTGAACCACGAACCTAAACCCTGAGCCAGAACTCTGAGTAATGAGCCCTGAACCCAAACCCCAAACTTGACCTTGAACTTTATCCCCTAAGCCATAAGTCTTAAACCCTAAATCATAAGCCTAAAGCACTAAACGCTAAGTCTAACCATTACACTCACCCTCACTCAAAACCCTCACACTCACCCTGATCCTAAACCCAAACCCTGATCTAGAACTCTGACTGGAACCTGACCCTGAACCCGACCCAAACCCTTCACCACAATTCATTTATGCCTTCACCATTGATGGAAATTCGCAGTTTCTACCTTTTGGTTCTAGCGAACACTGTTTGGGTTGGGGGCTAGGGTTAAGATCTTGGTCTGGGGTCAGGGCCAGGATGGAGAGCAAGTTGAGGTCAGAGTGTGGGTCTGATCAGGGCCAGGGTCATGATCGGTGCCACCGTTTGGGTCAGGGACCGTTGTCAGTCCACACTGTCTCCAATTCATTGTTCCTTAGGTATTTCTGGAGAAGTCGGCGCTTATTGGGCCCCATATTGCTGCAGTTTCCAGAATGAAGCGGGAGGGAGCAGGTGCTTCCTTTGAAGGGTGAGCTCCAGAGTCCTGCACTGCCCTCCACCGCCTGCAGAGGGGGCCAGACGCAGCTCCGGCCAGAGCCTGGCCCCCGCAGCCGCAGCTGGAACAGGGGCCGGCCTCCTCAGGTCCCACTGTGGAAGCTTCTGGAGGCTGCGGGCTGCTCCCACGGCGACAGAACAAGCTGGCAGCATGTGGGTCCGCATCCTCACTGACTGGACCCGCTGTGGAGGATGTGGGGCTGCGTCCACGCTGACAGGACCCCGGTGCAGGATGTGGGGCCGCGTCCACGCTGACAGGACCCCGGTGCAAGATGTGGGGCCGCGTCCACGCTGACAGAACAAGCTGGCAGGATGTGGGTCCG
>NC_081559.1:197777895-197794079 GCF_022355385.1 Mustela nigripes | reverse complement strand
GCAGGAGCAGAGCCGACGTCGGGCTCCGGGAGGGAGGCCGAGCCCGCGGGGTCCAGAGGGTGTGGCCGAGGGAAGGACCCCGCAGGGCTGAGGCGGGGGGAGCACGAGGCCGGGGAAGGGGGCCGCGCCCTGACGGCAGACTGTCGGAGGAACCGAATCGGAGCCCGGAAAGGGGCGACCTGACAGCCCCACGCACCGCAGCACCGGGGACCCCACGTCGGCCCACACGAAGCCAGGGAAGCGGGTCTACACAGCGCACCCTCCCCCCGCGGGGCAGTCCCCCCTCCGCAGCCACTGTCCTTCCCTCTGGGGGATGCACCTACCACTGCTTCGGAAGACAGTTTGGCAGGTTTTTTTCCCAAAGCTAAATCCTCACCTTTAGGATCCAACAATCGTGCTTCTGGTATTTAGACAACTGCACTGAAAAACTATTTCCAACCAAAAACTCGCATGCAGTTATACACAGCAACTCTATGTCTAGTGGTTAAAATCTGACCAATATCAAGAGATACTTCAATAGATGAATCCATAAGCGAATCAGAGTGCATCCACGTGAAGGAAGCAGAACATGCCACCCCAAATATGCCTCTTTGGCACAAGGATTATTTGGGGCTGATCAATTTTAAGAACCAGAAGACACAGGAGCATCTCTGAAAACTGAGGAGAGGTTGTCATTTGGTGAGTGAAATGTACACAGATAAAGGAAAGCTCCATTTATAAGGTATCTCCACCTCTGCACCAGGAACAGAAGAATGACTAAAACTCAACACATTTGTACCAAAGGAGAAGGCACAAACATAAATCTGCATAACGACCATAACTTTCTTTCCTGTGCTTGGCTTCTCCACCACCCAAAATCTTTGTGTCTTTAGCTGAAAATGGCATTTAGGATGATGGCTGGGCCATTTCAGGGAGATACTCTGCTTTCCTGGTTATCTCCCATGAATACAGAATGTAAGCATGGTATTAAACTTTTTATTTTTCTCCTGTTTATCTATTCAGCAAAAAAGGAATCAACCATCACCCCATACAAAGACATGGATGAATCTTACATGTATCACCCTAAGTGAAAGAATCAAGTCTGAAAAGGCTACACACTGCATGACCCCATTTATAGGACAGTCTGGAAAAGAAAAAACTGCAGGGTGACAAAAGGACCATGGATGGGAAGCTTGAAGTATGCCATGATATTTTAGTGCTGGATACCTGCCACTGTGCATTTGTCAAAACCCAAACATCTTCACATCCCAAAGAGTAAATCATAATCTACTCAAGTTATTACAATGTGGGAATATCATATGTAGGATGTGGGGTGTTTGGACCAAAGGCTGCCCCAAATGTGCCACTTCAGCATACCAATCACTTTAAATAAAAGTTACTTAAGAGACAGCCTTGTAAGGGGGACACTCAGGCCCTCCTCTGTCCCCTTAGCAGCAGGATATCCATCTCCGCATGCAGATCTCCCTGTACGAGGTGAAAAGCCCACCTAATCATCAGATGGCAAATTTACAGCCCAGAAGGCTGCATAAACAACCCTTGTTATTTTTGACTAATTTACCACCCCAGTTCAAATTGTTTAGAACTCCTTACAAATTGAAGCTCCTAAGGTTTTCTTTCTTCTCTGAATTCCTCACAGGAATTTTCTCTTTGTCCAAAAAGTATAAAACCTGCCTTAGTCATTTAATCATGTGTACATGATTAAACTTTGTGGGGTCAATGTAATTCCTAGTCCAACTGGTAGAACCGTGACATGAGCAAAATTTCTTCGGCCATTTTAGTGGGATACAGAATATGACAAGTGATCTAACTGTACTGGAAATGTCTGAAAAAACACTCACTGCAGGTTCTATGGCAAAAGATGCTGGCCAGGGGCGCCTGGGTGGCTCAGTGGGTTAAGCCACTGCCTTCAGCTCAGGTCATGATCTCAGGGTCCTGGGATCGAGTCCCGCATCGGGCTCTCTGCTCGGCAGGGAGCCTGCTTCCCTCTCTCTCTCTTTGCCTGCCTCTCTGTCTACTTGTGATTTCTCTCTGTCAAATAAATAAATAAAATCTTTAAAAAAAAAAAAAAAAAAAAAAGATGCTGGCCAAATTAACCCCAGAAATGAGTGGAGTCTGTAAATGTAATGGCCTATTTAGCCAGAGCGATTCACTCCATCTTGGACTAAACAGTCCATCTTGGATTAAACAGGATTTTGTTGTTTATGCAGTAAAACTTAAACTGACCCTGCCCTCTCCCAGGGGACTCACTTAAAAGCAAGTCTGGGAAACCAGTCCCAGGTAACAAAGCCCAAATACAAGGGCGAGTCAGGCCAGGTGGAGACATCTAATCAGTGGGGCACACATACTGTCTCCGTAGCTACCAAGGAGTGTGGGCCCCACCTTTTGGGTGCCTTTTGGGCACCAGTTCTGACCAAGGCGATAGGCTAGTTCAAATATCTACTATAGGGTAAATTGTAACTCAATTGACCACCTGTGTGTGACCTAGCATGACTGCAACTTTCTCTGTGTGTTACAATCTCATTGGCCACCTGTGTGTGGCCAGGCTCAACCACATGGCCTTTGCCCTTTAAAAGTTAGTTGGCAAGGCAGGGAGGGGTTGCCCTCTCTGTAGGAGGCGACCCCGGCCAGTCAGCTTGATTCTCGATTTGGCGCGAAATAAAGCTTTGCTTCACCTTCGCTTTGTATCAGTCTCACTCCTTTGATCACGGACGTAACACAGACTAATGGAAAAATGTGCTGTATGTACACAGTGGACTCTATTTCACAAAGTCTCCCATTATGGTGGTAGTGAACAGATCGAACAGATCTTAAAAAACCGTATCTGTAATCTGGAATGGAGCAATGAATTAAATACATGGCAGGTGGTGAAAGCCAGTTTGTCACTGGTGGAGTAGAAAGTTACAGACCAGCAAAGGGAGAAGATCACAATATGACAAGGTTGGAGACATCAGCATGAACTCATCTTTGGCTTAATATGGATACAGACAGTACCACACAGAAATCTTTAATTAGGTGTGTTTACATAGGCTCGAATACATGCATATATTGTCTTGCATTGTTCACTAAGCCCATTCAATTTCCACAGATAAAACTTTTTTTTAAGATTTTATTTATTTATTTGACAGAGATCACAAGTAGGCAGAGAGGCAGGCAGAGAGAGAGGAGGAAGCAGGCTCCCTGCAGAGCAGAAAGCCCGATGTGGGACTCGAACCCAGGACCCTGGGATCATGAGCTGAGCCGAAGGCAGAGGCTTTAACCCACTGAGCTGCCCAGGCACCCCCACTGATAAGACTTTAATATCACTCTCTAACAGAAGGAGCCAGAGCTCTTTGAAGAAATTGCTGACACTAGGACTGAGACAGTAAATGTAGAAGCAAGGTTACCCTTGAAGTATCAGAAACTAAGGAAGTACCAAGAAAAAACCCACAAAGATGAAATGATGTCAACAGAAAACAGGAGCCAATGGAAAGCACGAAAAATGAATGATTTGTAAAAAAAGAAATCACAGGCACAAAATGGAGTCACTTATGTTAAGAGACCCAGGTCAGCAAAGGACGACTTACTACCTAACCCAACTGCTGTTTCACATAACCCCATCTCCACGTAAACTTTAAGCAGTCAACCTGGAAAATGTACTGAATGGCCCCTTCTGTTCCCCTTAAGAGGCCAACCTGGCCTAAAACAATGCATTCTTTACTAATGATTTTCTTTTTTCAATTCCTTGTGTGCTTTTATTTTTTAAGAATTAGTCATTGTGTTTTATTTGACTTGTTAACTAGAAACATTATCAGAAATCTGCCCCCCAAGGCAAGATAAAGGGGAAAAGTATGCATTGTAGTATCTATTTTCAGCTTGTGAATAAAAATGATTTTTAAGGCCATGTCTTCAAGACAGAGAGATTTCCCATCCTGTTCTTTTAAACCTGAAATGATTTAGCGCTCACAATCCCCCAAAATACTCCGGCACAGTACCAATCCTTGACTTCCTCCATGTAATACAGAATTTCCCTATAACTTAGTCACACCTTTATAAGATGAAAAAGTAACAAATTATTTTATAGATTGTACATTTTAACTCCCTTGTTATGCATATGAAGAAACTGAGGACTAGCGAAATCAACATCTTGGAGAACCATTTATTTATCACGATGGTCCCCAAGTCCCTCTCAACTCAGGAAGCAACTACCCTTCTCCTACTCTCCTATTTGAATAGTCTCTATAATTCTTATAAATAAACCGAAGCAGTCTCCATCTATTCTTTCACACTGCTACTCTGGTACTTCACATTGTATTACCTATTGTGAAAAAATACAAGATTACAAATGTTTTAAAGAAAAGAGCATTCACCATTGCTGGAATGATTAAAGACAACTGTATGGAGAGGTAGTACATGTGCTAGGCCTAGAAGCACATTTATAATTTAGATAGGCTAGGGGTATAAAAGGAGAAGTATATAACACTGTCATACAATTCCGTCTGCTTGTTTTTTTTTTAAGACTTGTTTATTTATTTGACAGACAGAGATCACAAGGAGGCAGAGAGGCAGGCAGTGAGAGGAGGAAGCAGGCTCCCCGCTGAGCAGAGAGCCGGATGCGGGGCTGGATCCCAGGACCCTGGGATCATGACCCGAGCTGAAGGCAGAGGGATTACCCCACTGAGCCCCCCAGGCACCCCCCCCATCTGCTTTTAAAAGCATTTCCTTCCATGCAGCTCAAAGAAGGTCCTTTCTATTTGCTAGATGGGATGCTGCACAATTCAAGAGCAGTTCAATAAAACCAAGGTGATCTTTTAAATTACTCAGTTGCATTCTTTAGTAACAGATTAAATAGGTTTTTACAATTGGGATTGAATAGACCTGTCCTAACAGAATTCCAAATAATAGATATAGACACTTAGCCACCCATCAAAGAGGTGGCTTCTGAAGCGTGTGGGCTCCACAGTGTCTTCCTGCTCATGAAGACACACCACACCACACAGGAAAGGGTCACATTGTGGTGGAGAAGACTGACCAACACTGCCTCAACCAGGTGACCAACGTTAACATGGACAGTGACAAGTGTCTCTTGTTGTACAGTGATGACAGAGCACTTTAACTCTTTGATCTGCTTCCTCGAAACCTACAACCCCAGTCTAACCATGAGAAAAATAACTAAATCCCAATGCACATCTATGTACAAAATCCCTGACCAGTCCTCCTCAACATGGTCAAGGTCATTGAAACAAGACAAGTCTGAGGGACTATCCCTGCCAAGGAGAGCCTAAAGAGATGTGATGACCACATGTCATGTGGTGTCCTGCCCAGAATGCTGAAGCCAGGAAAGGTGGAACAGAGGGAACCTGAAAAGGAAGGACTGTGGTAAATAATAGATCAACGTTTGTTCATTAATTATGACAATTCTGAAGAAAAATAGAGAGTAGAAATTCCAGTCTATTCCATCAGACTGGAAGCTTAGAGGAAATAAATGATTTCTCAGTAAAATAACATTAACAAAATGGACCCTAAAATAAGGAAAAAACAACAAGCAGACCAATTAGCCACCCAGGGACTCTTTCTCCTGCTGGCTCTCCCCTCACTGCTCTGGAGCTGCCCTGAGACTTGCCCACCCCCACCACTGTCTTCCCCTCCCCAGCCACGCACAACCCAGTGAGGACACCATGCACAGGCAGTCTCAGGGATTGTTGATCTTGATGTGTCACCTAGCACTTTTTGGATGGCAAGGGACTGGACATGCTTACTGAAGTAAAAGAAATCAATATTTTTAAATAGTAGAAATAAATAACTTGCAGGAGGCAAGTTAAGAGTGGGTTTGGACCTAGAAGTGCCAGAGGCTCACACTCTTACAGTGTGACCTGGACCCTCTCCAACCCACCATCCTGCTAAGTGTTCTGGACATTCGCAGGCACAGTCTCTCTCACTGCATCTGGGGCCTCTAGCAACTCTGGGCTGATACCCACTCATCATCTAGTCTACTGGGAAGCATTTCTTCTTCCCTTGAGTCCCAAGGAAAGTCGCAGCTTTAAGTCTTTGGTCTTGGGACACATTCTTATCCTTGAAGCCATCTGAGCACCTAGAAGATGGAGCATGGTGTTGGCTGGACTTGGATCATACACCCACCTTCAAGGTGGGGGAATGTGGGATCTAAACTCTGGAACTCTTTGGATGGGAGGTAGATGATATTATTGCTCAGTGAATCAGTGGAAGGCTCAAGGATTATTCCACAGCCCAAAATCCACACTTGGCATGCTTTCTAAAGGTCACAGTCCTTGGATCATGCACATGGCTCTCCAAGAACATGCAGTCTCAGTGAGAAACTGCCTGCTGGGAACACAGTTGTTCCTGTATTCTTGATTCTTAATGAGTGTGTATGTCAAAGCTTACACTATAACTGGGAGGCCAAAGGCTTGCAGAGCCAGTCTGCTGTATGGCTGCTGTGGCCAGGGCCATATTCAATGTTTGGAGAGCAAGAGACTGTGAGGGAGCAGGTGTTTGTCTCCACCGGAGGCTGAATGAGAATGAAGGGAGACATCCAAAGAGGCTGTCTATGTGGCCCATGAACTGTTAAACTGCCCAGTAATTGGCCACAAGGGTTGTCAAGACCCAGGCTGGCCTGAGCAGGACTACAGATGCCTGCCTGGATGGTTGAAGGCCAAGGGCTGTCCGATCTGAGACTTGACTATCTATTTCTGATCACTCAGCAAGGATGAAGGATCCAGATGGTGCCAGGAGAGTACCACCAGCCCACGAGAAGTCTGCCCATGGTAGGCTTTCTGGTAGCTGGTAAGCCACTGCACCAGTCCTGTATAAAGTCACATGCATCTGGGGCACCTGGGTGGCTCAGTGGGTTATGCCTCTGCCTTTGGCTCAGGTCATGATCTCAGGGTCCTAGGATGGAGGCCTGCATCAGGCTCTCTGCTCACCGGGGAGCCTCCTTCCCACTCCCCATCTGCCTGCCTCTCTGCCTACTTGTGATCTCTCTGTGTCAAATAAATAAATAAATAAATATTTTTAAAAAAAGAAAGAAAAGTCACACGAATCTACTGTATGCCCCCAAGGGTCAGGCCTTTGCTGGAAACTTAGGCTGCCCAGGCAGAACCCCTCCCAGATGGGAGGGTGGAAGGACTGTGCACAATCTTGAGGCCTTCCAAAACCCTCAACTGGGGTTGAGTTGAATTTGAAACAGTGACCGGGCAGATATTTCACTCGTCTATTACAGTCCAACACTGAGGGGCAAAAACCTACAGCCCAGCTCAATCCCTAATGCGTATGTGATCATGGGTGTTTCCTGTCCATCCTAGGGGCCCAGAGAGTCAGAGAGGAGATAGAAGATAGGCAATAGGGCCACTTACACTACAACCAAACCCTGACCCAGACCCTGACCCAGGCCCTGACAGTGACACGGACTCTGAGCCAGACCCTGAACCTGGTCCCAAGCCTGCCCCTGGACCCAACCCATGACCCTGACCCTAGACCTTGATCCCCAAAACCAACCATGGCCCTGACCCTTCCCCTGCCCCCGACCCTGACTTTACCCTAAACCCTAAACTGGACCCTGACCTGCCCTCTAGCATGTTTTCTTTTCCAATCACATCGACATTATCTCTGGCTAAGTGGAAAGGAGAGGAAATTATATCTGGGTCTCTCATTTCTCCAAGCCACTATTGATGGAGCTGATAATTTGTATCAGTAAGTTCTCAAACACTTTGTAATTTTTACTGCATCCCGTATTAGAGACTAATCTAACACTAGGAGGTTGAGTCTGGGACCCATGATCACAGAGTGAGTACAAAATGTGAACTAAGATCCTCCTCAATTCTCATCATATGGAGAATGATCAAGGCCTCTGGGCTTCAAGCTCAAGGGGTAAGTGGTATTGCCATTGCTTATCACAAATATCTGGATGTGAACACAGGCATGACTGTTTTTAGATACATAGTTTATTTTTCCAACTGTTGTATATCATGAATGATCCTTAACAGAATTTTGTGTGCACAGTATACATATTCCCGTCTTTTTAAAATTGAGGATTAGGGATTGAAGTGTTCTTGAATGTAGTTTGCATCAAAAATAGTTCACTATGGTTCTGACTGTAATTGTTTTATATTTTTCAATCAAACCTAACCTTCCTTACACCACCACACCTCTCTTCAGCACACCTGCACTTGAGGAACATCCAAATTAATAGTGCTGGGGAGGACGTTTTCTGGAATAATAACGGAAAATCCAGGGCATAATATGTCATTCTAAACTATGGGAACTTTCCTGTTGGGTTAGAATTTTCAGTGGAAGAGGAACACTTTGTCCTCCGTCCCCACAGAATCATGGAGCCGCCCAGGAGAAGACAGAGTGGGCCACTGGGTCACTGAGGTTAATTACAAATCTACTGTTGGATGTAAATCTCAGAACAGAGCTCTGACATAAAAAGAATCATGCTCCCTCGCTTGAACATTCTGAAATACCAACATAATAAGTTATCTGTATAATTATAATTATTCATTAATAATTAAACACGATCTCAAAGAAGCTGTATTCAAATACATATATTACAGATCATGTCCTAATAGACTAGGACTTTTTATCAATTACTTAAATGTAAGTACTGAAACCTGAAATACTCTGTAGTGGTAGCATGAGCCTAGGGAATTTAGCAAGGTAATACCGAGTTCATGACCTTCGTATGACATTTCAAGTGTTAATTATGACATTTACCTATTGCTCGGCATTGAGTTTTGTTTTGTTTTATTTTCATTTTATTTATTTATTTGACAGACAGAGATCACAGCAGGCAAGAGTCAGGCAGAGAGAGAAGGGGAAGCAGGCTCCCCGCTGAGTAGAGAGCCGGATGTGGGGCTCGATCCCAGGACCCTGAGATCATGACCTGAGCCAAAGGCAGAGACTTAACCCACTGAGCCACCCAGGAGCCCCTGGTTTTCTTTTTTTAAAGACTTTTTATTATTTGAGAGAGAAAGCGTGCACACCAGGGAGCAGGGGCAGACCCCCCACTGAGCATGGAGTCCGATCCAGGGCTTGATCCTAGGACCCCAACATCATAACCTGAACTGCAATCAGATGCTTAATCCAGTGAGCCACCCAGGGACCCCACGATTTTTCTTTTTTACTAATCTTCCCAAACACAGGATCTGATTTCATTAACTACTCTCTCAAAATATAAAGTGAGGGTGACTCTTGCAGGTACTCTAAAAAGCTACAAATCTTTAGTCGAAAAAACATTAAATCTGTTCGCTATTAGATATTGTAACTACTGTGAATATCCCTCAAATCTACAGCAAAATATCTCTTATTATTGCTCGGACTCCCTACTCTGTATGCAGACAGAACTGGGTCCCAGGACTCAAGAAAATCTCTCTGAAGCCTGCCTTTAACGAAAGCTCTGCTAGTTCACAGGGGCAGGTGTCCAACCAGAGTCGGGCACCTGCAGCAGCATCTCTCTCCTATACCTTCTCCCTCCCAGGTTCCCAGGGGAGAGTCATGTACTACAGGTAGGGTTTTATTATTCAGCCATCATTTATTCATACATTTAGTTCATTCATTTATTAATTCCGTTGCTGAAACTTAGTAATTCCACTATGTAGTCAGTAAATTACCCGTTTGCCTTGGAATCTCATCACCGACCTTGCCTGGTTGATTCCTACTCATTCACTTCCCATCTTGAAACTGTTATTGCACTTGAACAGAATTTGCCTTGCTGATTTAACAAAGCCAATGAGGCTACCAAAACTGTTTTGCAGGGCGCTGAGGTCTCAGAAATGGGAAGACACAACAGGCGGACGAGACCTAGGAGCTGTCTAGCTACTGAAAAATATGCCGAGACCTAAGAGAAGCTGTGGATTCTTTAAATTACAGTTTTCAAACATGTCTGTTTTGTATATCAAGTGATTGGAAGCTCAGAGAACCATCAAGAGGGTTAGATAAACAGGTTTAAGGCTAAGTAAGCTTCCAGGACAATGTCCAAATCACACTTCAGATTTGGCCTCCAAAATGTATGGGAAGTTGGTGCCACCCCGAAATCCCTATCAGTGGCATTGTTCAGAGACAACAATGGGACAAGGACAATACCACACTGCTGTTGGGAATAAACTGAGGGGAAACTGCTATCTTATGGCAGAATTTACTAGCTAAAGTTGACAAAATAGTTTTCTTATTAGGACTTACATTGTTTAAACTTACAGTAGAAATTCACTTGGGGAATGAGAAATTAATGAATACTGACCCAGTGAAAGTAAAGGTAAACATATTTTTAACTTAGGAGGATCTGCCACTGGTGATTTGGCTTTTCTTCTTTTTTGACATAAATGGAAATTTTTCAAACATAGTGGAAAGAATGGTGTGACAAATGCCACATACGCATCAGATTTAGTAATCAGCCATATTTGCTTGACATTTTTGTATTGTAAAATATAATAAATTACAAACAACACTGCACACCTAAATATTTCAGTATGCACTTCTACAAATACCAGCACAATTTTCCACAGAACCACAATACCATTACTGAACCTAATAAAATCAACAACTCGCACAGATCATCAGTGTTCAGTTACGAGGGATTTTCCAAAACCCAATTAATGTCAGAAGGCATACCGAAGACACAACCAGGAGAAATTATATTTGCAAGTCGTAAGAATCTACTATAATTTCCCCGGGAAAGACAAAATACCTCCCTTGTACACTGAAGAGGAATAAAGGAAATATTTTTTCCCATAAAATTATCAGGGAACGGGCAACGTAAACCCAAAATTATGCAGGAAGGACCTTCCCTAAGCTGTGTGGAGAAATATGTCCATGTTCCAACGTGACTGTGTCTTGTTAGTGGGAATGTGTAAATCACCAAACCTGACACATGACATCTCTGCTTTCTCATCTGTGCAGACAGACCACTGCGTAAAGTGTGCAGACGATCACTATGCAAACAGGAAGAGAGACTGCCAACAACCCCCCTCAACAAAAGCTGTGATCTTTCTGGTTTTTGACTGGGTGGGGGGGCGGGGGTGGTGAAGCTCTGAGTGGAGGTCAACAACCAACCCCTCAGCTCCATCCTCCTCATCTCCCGCACCCAGTGCCTCCTCTGCTCCTTACTCTTCACTGGCCCCCAACAGAGCCACCAGCATCCTCTGGCAATCCACATTTCGTGTGTGTTTACCATAGATCTTTCCATTATTTTGACCAAAACCATCACTGTGGTCATGGCTTTCAGGTTCAACACACCTGGAAGCAAAGTGAGGTATGGATCAGTGTCACAAAGCCTCTAATCCTGGCATTCCCTGAGGCAAGTAGATCTCATCTGGCTAGGAAGGTCTCCGGGCTTCACCAACACAGATATACACTCTTGAGTCAAGATATACAATCTTTTACAAAATTCTGCAAATCTCCCCTTACCAGATGTGCAGTGATCTCATTTTACAATCCATTTCGTGAAACACTACTGTCACCAGGCTTTATTTCACTTTCCTGTTTTCCTCAATTACAAGTCTTTCTCACTGGCCAAGATCTAACGGGGTTTTCTAGTTTTTTCCCAGCATTCCTAAAGGTTAGTTTACAGCTTTGTATCTTCTACTCCTCTGGGATTCATTATCCGGAACTGTAAGAAACTAGCATTCCTCTCTTTTTTATTTAATTACCAAACATATCATACATCATTAGTTTGGGATGTAATGTTCAGTGATTCGTCAGTTGCATACAACACCTAGTACTCATGACCACATGTGTCCTCCTTAATGTCCATCACCTGGTTACCCCATGCCCCCACCACCTCCCTTTTCATAATCCTCAGTTTGTTTCCCAGAGCCAAAAGTCTCTCATGGTTTGCCTCCCTTTCTAAGTAAAACAACAGGGAACTGGCTGAGTGTCACCTGTTTCTGAAGCTCCCCATGTGGGGTGCCCACTGACCAGAGGTGGGGGGAACAGCTGAGCCAAGGACCGGAAGGGCAGGACCAGTTTCAGGCCAGGGGGCCCAGCTTTTGGTGAGTCCCACAGAGGCACAGTAAGTAGGCAAACGGCTGGGAGCTTCCTGGGAGCCGATACCTGTGGCGTGTGCAGTTGCATGTGGGCATTAAAGGGGCTTCCAAAACCTTGGGGGATGTGGGTGTATCCTGTCCAAGCCCCCAGAAGGTAGGTGATACACTTCCATTCTTCAGGAGGCAGTGGGACTCGAATTAGGGGGGACCCCCAGCTGCTGAAAACACAGTCCTTAGAACACGCCACGGGGAACCAAGCAAGCGCTGATAAAAGTTTGTAGAACAGGAGCGCCTGGGTGGCTCCATCAGTTGAGCATCTGTGTTTGGCTTGAGCATGATCCCAGGGTCCTGAGTCCCAGTCTAGTGGGACTCCCTGCTCAGCAGGAGATCTGCTTCTCCCTCTCCCTCTGCCCCTCCCCTTGCTTGTGCCCTGTCAAATAAATAAAGCCTTTTTAAAAAAGTGCATAGGGGCACCTGGGTGGCTCAATCATTAAGCCTCTGCCTTCGGCTCAGGTCATGATCCCAGCGTCCTGGGATGGAGCCCCACGTCAAGCTCCCTGCTCAGCAGGGAGCCTGCTTCTCCCTCTCCCACTCACCCGGCTTGTGTTCCCTCTCCCTCTGTGTCTCTGTCAAATAAAGAAATAAAATCTTTAGGGATAAGAAAAAAAAAGTATGTAGAACAAATGATCATCACCCAGACATACGACTGTAGCCACAGGAAGGCCACTAGGAAGAACCAAACATGAGCTGCAGAGCCAGGGAGCTGGTGTTGAGACCCCACACAGCAGGCCTGAGACACAGACCAGAACACCGAGGCCTGAGAGGGTGCAGGTAGGTCAGGGCCTCCAGTTAACCTCACCTAGCACCACCTACACCCATCCTATTTATACACAGGTGAACTGTGGCCACAGTCAGGGGTCTGACTTAGCTGTGGTCGCCTAACATGCAAGCCATGGATGAACCACCACCAGTAACACAGCTGGGTACACGCTGAAGGAGCATCCTTAGTAGAAAAATGACCTAAGAGGGAAAGCAGAGTTGATGGCCCAGAGGCTAAATAGTGCCCTCCCCTCTTCAGATGATGCGGTTTCCCAGTCTCCATGCACCATGTTCCCCAGAGTCCCAGACCTGCTACAAGTGGACTTTTAGTGAACATCATATCAGGATTGAAGCCTTGAGGCAGAATGGAGTTGGTTATCTACGGAGCAGGCAAGAAGCCAGCACAGTGGGAACAAGAAAGGGGGACCACTTCAGAGGGGTGGTCAGGAGGCTAAAATGTGCAGAGGCCCTAGTGGCACCTTGTCCACCAGTCTTCACATTGTATCATGGGTACAATAAAGTCACTACGTCAGAAAAATAGGACCCCATATACATGGAGGAGCACTGGCTGCACTGAAGATACAAGAGGCAAGAGCCACATACTGACACGAACACCCGGAGGCTCACACGGCAGTCAGGGCAAGAGCCAGGGCCAGGATTAGAATGCCAAACAATGAAGAGAAAGCACAAAAGATTAGAGATTTAGTCTGAAGACAGAACTCACCTTCCAGCTAAAGTATTGGACACTTGTGTAGAAGGAAAGCAAGAAAGGATGACACAGGTTTTTGGCTTCATCAACTAGGTGGGCGGCAGGACCATTCACTCAAAAGCAGAAGACGAAGGGAGATCAAATGTTTAGACTTGTCAAGTCGGAAGTACCCGTGAAACATCAAAGTAGAAATGATGGGTAGGCAGCTGGGCTCCAGGCATCTTATCTAGTCTGGGATGCAAGCTTAGGAGACACCAGCAAAGGTGGCATCACAACCACTGAGGAGGACTAAGCCACCCAATTCAATGCAACAGAGGTCCTGGGACAATGACTTGGAGCAGCCGTGGTCTGGAGAGGTCATGTACTGATGCTCAACCCTGGTCTTCAGCCAGGATTGAGGACAAGAAGCTCTCTGCTCCTGAGAACAAAGCCTTCTGGGAGCCACACTGGCTCCCTGAGCATGAACCTGCTCAGGAATGATACAAAGGACAAGCACTACGGTGAGCCCGGAACCCAGCCACGCCAGACACCTCGTCTGTACTCATGTAACACAGGTAGTTAGCCCATGAATTCACTAATCCACTTTTACAAAAAATAGTTTTATTGGTGCAACGTGACACTATGACATAAAGCACTACACCATTTGAAGTAAGCACCACGATACAGTTACATAGCTTCCCCCACACTCCTCACTACAAACAGCTGCTTAATCTCAACCTACACACTGAGAAAACATTCTACAACGTGCTGAACACTCACTTCAGGTTACTGTAGAAGCTTTTCTAAACGGACCTCCTTCCTCTGGCAGGAAGGACATTTCCTCTGAAAACCTACAAATGGCTGTTGTGCTTACCTGACAGTACCCGACAGGCTGGCCTCACCTCTGTCCCACAGCCAGGGCACCAGATCCCACTGACCAGCCATGGACAGACCAACCCCACGACCGACAGAGCATTCCTGGAAAGGCTCTGTACTCCAGACAAACCCCACACCACGTGGGCAGGGGAACTGTTCTGGGATGGAACACCGGCTAAAAAAAATTGAACCTAAACTCTTCATCAGGCGTGTCCAGGGTGGCCTTGGCTACCCCTGCCTGGCGAGGCCTGCAGACCCTTCCGTTCTTCTTTCTGGCGGCCTCACCAACAGGCTGCACCTGCGCTGCACGGGCTGCTGTGGGGGAGCAGACAGACAGTCTCGGAACGGTCCTAACAGCTAACCTCACCTGTGTCCCTTCGACTCTAACCCCCTGCCATAGAAAACTATTCATTCCTCAAAACCGTAGGGACGGTGTTCTCTCAAACTCCACTTAGACACAGGGGCACCGGGGGGCTCCGTCAGTCGGCTGAGCTGATTCCAGCTCCGGTCACGATCTGAGGGTCAGGAGATCCAGCCTCCCATCAGCTCAGGGCTCAGCGCCGCTGAGACGCTCTCCCCCTGCCCTCCGCACCGAGCGCCCTAACCCTAACCCCCGCCTTCCCTGTGCCCGCTCTCCCAGGCCTCCGGGAGCCCGCGTCCTCCCCCTGCCCACCCGCGCCAGCCCTGTTCCTCTGGGTCTCCTCGGTCCCTCCCTGGGCTCGCCCTCCCTACCCCCTGCACGTTTCTTAAAGGCGTCATTGCTCTGACGGTGCGCACGTGCCCGCTCCTCACCGGTTCTGAGAACCCGAAGGGCCTCTCGCCGCTCGGCTTCCATCTGAGCCCTGTAGTCCCCAAACAAGGAGCGCATCAGCTGCCTCTTCCGGGGCAGGGGGGTTCTTTCGCTGCGCAGGGTCCGGATGGCCCCAGCGGCCTGCTCCTCTGAGGATCAAAACCACAAATGACCAGGAACGTCCACCCTCACCTCCCGCGGTCCCGCGGCGGCGCCCGCAGCCGCACGACCACGGCTCCCGCCCCCAGCTCCACGGAAAGGCCCTCACTCTGCCTCGGGCTCGGTCTCTGCATCTTGAGGCCCAACTCCAGCTGGTCCACGCACCACGCCAGCTCCCGGGCCAGCTGCTCCGCCTGCGGTAAGTGGGGACGCGCCCATGACGCGGCAGCAGGACCCCGCGGCCGCCAGCCCCACCCCCGCCGCCCTGCGGTCCCCGTCCCGGTCTCCGAGCGCGCGCCGGACGCACGGGGCTCGCCGCCCTTGCCTGAGCCTCGGCGCTGACGGGCGCCTCCTCGGAGACCGGCTCCTCAGAGACCTGCCCGCCTCCGTTCGCCACCGACGCCCCATTCCGACTCTTCTTCTTCGTCTGCTTCTTGGAGGCTGCGGCGCCTCCACGGCGTTCGGGGTGCGCCCCGGGGGCGGCGTCGCTGCGGGCGGAGCGCCCTAGGCGGAGGCCGGCCGGCTGGGACCTGACGGCGGAAAGACGCGGGGCGTCGGGGAGCGACCCAGGCGGCCGGGGGCTGCGGGGCGCGCAGGCGGTGCGTGGGCTCTCGGCCGCTGACTCCTCCCGAGCCGGCTGTCCTGGGGCCTGGACAAAGGGGGACAGCACAAGGGTCGTGGGGGGCCGCCGAAGGCCCAGGACCCTGGCGCCCCCGCGGTCTCTCCGCACATCTCACCGCCATGCGCCGCCGTCGCCGCCGGAGATTACGTAGGGCCGGAGGTCCGACGCCGAATTCCCTCCTCCGGAAACGCGTCTGCGGCGCCCAATTCCGCGGGGCCCGGGCGCGCGGGGGGCGGGGCGGAGGGACCGACCAGGCTT